>NC_045703.1:34291780-34595749 GCF_009834535.1 Camelus ferus | reverse complement strand
CAAATTATTTTTTAATTTATCTAGTCCTACATACATACCTTCTTTTCTATTTAAAGATAACTCATTTTTAGCTTTTTCATTATTTGCTGTATCTGCAACAGTAAGAACCTGTTTAGGAGAGAAATGGAATACCACATTTTTTTTTCTGAGTCTCTCAATAGGCCAAATTCATAACATAATAAAATATGTAGTATAGAATATCATCTATTTACACATTTAAAGATAATAGTTTTAATTCCTTTTGAATAAGATAGTGTATAAATAAGATAGTGTATATAGCACATACTTCACTTTCATTTAATTAAAAATGAAGTAAAACTGAGCATACTTTAGGTATTTCTGATTTTTAATAAACATTGTGGTGGTATTTCAAATTCAGTTGAGATAGATACCATTTGGAGGAATTGGACGTTTAATCTGTACTGCTGTGTGACTGTTATGGTCCAGGTACAGAGGCACACTGAGTTGTCAATGATCTGGAAAGTGTCATGAGGCAATATTCGAGTCGGCATATATTCTCTTCTTAATGGTAGAATGAATCTTCTAATTACCGTACATTTCAGGTATTACTAGGATATAATACATGTTTTCAGTATCTCACCTATAAAAATTGCTTACCTGCATTCACTCTTATCTATATTTCCTTCTCAGCAGAAGCCCAATAACTAAAACACACTTCATCTGCCTCTTTAATCATTGCATACTAATGTTTTATTCTGTTCATCTGGCAAAAGCAAAGGCACAAATGCTCTATGTGGCCTTCTGTGGGAAGAAAAGACGCTGTTATGGGGGGAAGAATCATGTATGTCAGAGACTTTTGAACGGATTTAGCATGGAAATCAGTAGAAAGGGAATGATTTTCACACCTTTCAGAGGAAGAAGTTGGGAATACTAAATCGAAAGAAATCTTACTGCAAGGCCAAAAAGACAACTATTGTTGGCAGCTTTAAAATGAAATGGAACCCCTCACTTCCAGCAGAAGGTTGCACACTGTCCCTGGTGAGACAAAGAATTAAATACTCGTCACAGGTGATCTATGGCTGACACTCTGAACGATATGGCAGAGTAAGGTTGTAGACCTCTCTGGTAGCTGTTTTCTCCCAGTTGAGCAATGAAAAGATAAGAACAAAGCTTCAGTTCGATGGTTCTTTTCCCCTTCACACTACCCTTTCTAGTTTATCCATAGGAATAGATTAAAAGGGAAGAACAATTTAACAGTTACTTGAATTTCCAGTACTCTGGCACTATTAACCCAAGTGTTAAGTATGGTGACTCCTAGTGTTTAGTCCGTAAGAGCAGGCATTCATCAGCAGAGTGCAATATAAAGTAAATAGAGTTTTACTAAATACTCCCAAATTGTTCTCTCTCCCACGTTCGGTGGATATAAATCTCATTCATGCTGGTCTTGACACTGTATTGCATAGTAACTACCTGAATACATATGAATGAGGATAAGGATGGTCTAAGTGTTGTCCTTCTATTTTCACCTTTTCACTTAATGTTTTCTGACCTCTCAGTGATGAGTGAAGATGTCTGGAAACTCAAGTCCATGAACTAGGATTTGAAAATGTTTGTGATTGCAAAATTGCATAATTATTTTACCACTCTCAGTACACAAAGATCCTTATGCCAAGGGTAGGTTATTAGGACATATTTCTAGAAACGCATTTCTCCAAGGTTTTCATAGATCAGTGTGTGGTTAACCTGATAGAGTGAATGAATCTAGAGGGAACAAATGGTTCCCATAGCTCTTAAGCCACTTCTCTGGAATGTCCATAGGGTCTCAGCCAGGCAAATGCAATTAGTTTTTCATCAGAAAATTAACTATGTTATAGTTTAAGTACAGAAATAATTGGTGGGATTAGCAAATAGAATCCAACAACACATAAAAAAGATTATACATCATGACCAAGTGGGATTCATCCCAGGGACACAAGGGTGGTTCAACATATGCAAATCAATCAGTGTAATACATCACATCAACAAGAGAAAGGACAAAAACCACATGATCATCTCAATCGATGCAGAAAAAGCGTTTGATAAAATTCAACACCCATTTATGATAAGAACTCTTGCCAAAGTGGGTATAGAGGGAACATATCTCAACATAATAAAAGCTATATATGACAAACCTACAGCCAGCATAGTACTCAATGGTGAAAAACTCAAAAGCTTCCCACTAAAATCTGGGACAAGACAAGGATGCCCACTATCACCACTCCTATTCAACATAGTCCTGGAAGTCCTAGCCACAGCAGTCAGGCAAGAGAGAGAAATAAAAGGGATCCAAATTGGAAAAAAAGAGGTAAAAGTGTCACTATATGCCGATGACATGTTACTATATATAGAACACCCTAAAAGGTCCACACAAAAACTACTAGAGCTGATTGAAGAATTCAGCAAGGTAGCAGGTTACAAAATTAACATTCAAAAATCAGTTGCATTTCTTTACACTAACGATGAATCAACAGAAAAGGAAAGTAAAGAAACAATCCTCTTTAAAATAGCACCCAAAGTAATAAAATATCTGGGAATAAATCTAACCAAGGAGGTGAAAGAATTATACACAGAAAACTATAAACCACTGATGAAGGAAATTAAAGAAGACTTTAAAAAATGGAAAGATATCCCATGCTCTAGGATTGGAAGAATCAATATTGTTAAAATGGTCACACTGCCCAAGGCAATCTACAGATTTAATGCAATCCCTATCAGATTACCCAGGACATATTTTACAGAACTAGAACAAATCATAATAAAATTCATATGGAACCATCAAAGACCTAGAATTGCCAAAGCATTACAGAAGAGAAAGAAAGAGGCTGGAGGAATAACTCTCCCAGACTTCAGACAGTACTATAGAGCTACAGTCATCAAGACAGCATGGTATTGGTACCAAAACAGACATATAGACCAATGGAACAGAACAGAGAGCCCAGAAATGAACCCACAAACTTTTGGTCAACTCATCTTTGACAAAGGAGGCAAGAATATACATTGGAATAAAGACAGTCTCTTCAGCAAATGGTGTTGGGAAAACTGGACAGCAGCATGTAAAACAATGAAGCTAGAACACTCCCTTACACCATATACAAAAATCAACTCAAAATGGATCAAAGACTTAAACATAAGACAAGATACAATAAACCTCCTAGAGGAAAACATAGGCAAAACATTATCTGACATACATTTCAAAAATTTTCTCCTAGAAGAAATAAAAGCAAGAATAAACAAATGGGACCTAATGAAACTTACAAGCTTCTGCACAGCAAAGGAAACCAGAAATAAAACAAGAAGAAAACCTACGGAATGGGAGAAAATTTTTGCAAGTGAAACCGACAAAGGCTTGATCTCCAGAATATATAAGCAGCTCATACGACTCAATAAGAAAAAAATAAACAACCCAATCCAAAAATGGGCAGAAGACCTAAACAAGCAATTCTCCAAGGAAGACATACAAATGATCAAAAAGCACATGAAAAAATGCTCAATATCACTAATTATCAGAGAAATGCAAATCAAAACTACAATGAGGTATCACCTCACACCAGTCAGAATGGCCGTCATTCAAAAATCCGCAAATGACAAATGCTGGAGAGGCTGTGGAGAAAGGGGAACCCTCCTACACTGCTGGTGGGAATGCAGTTTGGTGCAGCCACTATGGAAAACAGTGTGGAGATTCCTCAAAAGACTAGGAATAGACTTACCATATGACCCAGGAATCCCACTCCTGGGCTTGTATCCAGAAGGAAATCTACTTCAGGATGACACCTGCACCCCAATGTTCATAGCAGCACTATTTACAATAGCCAAAACATGGAAACAGCCTAAATGTCCATCAACAGGTGACTGGATAAAGAAGAGGTGGTATATTTATACAATGGAATACCACTCAGCCATAAAAACCAACAACATAATGCCATTTGTAGCAACATGGATGCTCCTGGAGAATGTCATTCTAAGTGAAATAAGCCAGAAAGAGAAAGAAAAATACCATATGAGATCGCTCATATGTGGAATCTAAACAAACAAAAACAAAAACAAAGCATAAATACAGGACAGAAATAGACTCATGGACAGAGAATACAGACTTGTGGTTGCCAGGGGGGCAGAGGGTGGGAAGGGATAGACTGGGATTTCAAAATTGTAGAATAGATAAACAAGATTATACTGTATAGCATGGGGAAATATACACAAAATGTTATGGTAGCTCACAGAGAAAAAAATGTGACAATGAGTGTGTATATGTCCATGTATGACTGAAAAATTGTGCTGAACACTGGAATTTGACACAACATTGTCAAATGATTATAAATCAATAAAAATTGTTTAAAAAAACAGAAAAAAGAAATAATTGGTGGGAACTTCAGTTAACTATAGACATAGACAGCTGCAGCTTGACTCTTAACTTGTACATGGCCAGGAAATTATGTGGCAAATGGCATTAAAATATTTAACGATATATATATATATATATGCATATGCATATGCGTGAGTATGTCTCATGTGAATGATATAAACATATGCATCACATACACATACACACATATATAGTTACAGTATTACTAATTGATTTTCAATCCCCTTTGCATTTCACTGTGAATGCTGTTTTCAAATTTTTGAAGTGAGTCCTTTGAACCCACTATGATTTCTACAACCTTCATGGCCCAGAAAAAGCTATGGTAAATGAAATGAAAATGTATTAAATCGTAGTTCTTAGACATAAGCATGTGAATTTTATTTTTAGTTCGGCTAAGGATTTAGAATTATAATAATTCCCGCATATAAGACAAATGCATTACCCTATGAAAAATACTTACTAAAGACCACTCATATGCTAATAAATAGTCTCATGTCACAATTTTTTGTTTCTCAGGTATTCTAAAGTTTTACTTGAAAATTACTAAAAGCAAGTAATTAACACCTTAAGATATAACGATTGGAATAAAATAAATATGAGTCATTTAAGACCTGATAATCATTGCCTATAGAAAATATTTATAAAAACAAAAGTAACTGAAAATATTTAAAGATAAAATGTCAATGTTTCTTGCATATAAAATATGTAATTTAATTTATACATGCACAACAATTCGTATTTATAAACACTGGAAATAAATAGATTTAACCATTATATCACGTAATATATTAGTCTGAGATTTAGAAATACTGTCACTGCCATGACATGAAGAAAAGATCCTGAAGCTTTGCACTGAAACAGTCCTAAGTTTCAAACCTGTTTTGGGCCTTACTCTCTGTGTGACCTTGGGCAAATTACACATATTTTCTAGGTTTCATTACCTTTATTCACAAATAAAGATGATAATACCGTCTTATTGGGTAATTGCTCAGATTAAATGAGATAACATATGTACTTACCACAGGGCCTAGCAAATAATATATAATCAATATATATTAATTCTGTCTTCAAATAAATACACTAAGTGTACATGATCCATAGTCATGGAAATGAAAGCTCAAGGCTTTTCTGTATGCTACTCTTCCACAGAAACGTGTATGAAATGCTCTCGTTTGATGTCTGTTACCCTTTGATTTTACGTAGTTTTTCTGTTTTGTTAAATGTTTAATAGTAGCCTGTGGTGTTATTTAAACAATGAAAGATTTGTCTCTGAAAATAGAAGCATCTTTATCTCTAATTCTAAGAGTTGAATTAATATCAGTGGGAGGTTGATGTGGCTATAGCTCATGGGGAGGCAATAATAGAAATTCCTGTCTAGCAGATAACCAATGTGTTCTCTCAGAAAGGGAATTCCATCTGTCCCTCCTGTTGAGATGTTTTAATTCAGCACTACAGACTGCCTATACTAATTAACATGTGGTATGTTTATGTAGATTATGGAATAGATATTATTTGTTTCTAGAAAATGTAATTGCATGAAAAACTAAAATTGATTCTATTTAGAGCGAAGGATTTTATGTGATGAATAAACCTACCCTCCTAAATGTTGCATGCAACTATTGTGCCTTTTCTGTGAGTCCCAGACCTGGTACATGAGAGGCATTTAATTAAAATTGCTCAGAATGATATTGAATAGCTAAAGATGAGACAAATGAAAAGAAGAGAAGTTATTGTGGCTTTTAATATTCTGTTGGGTTGCTGTAGTAGTCATGAATCAGTTTTCTGTTAACATGATAAGTGCAAAGCATGAGAAATTTTCTTAAGAAACCCTGATCTATTAATTAAAAATAAAAAAGCAGGAGCCATCCCTGTGTGAGGAAGCCACTGCCTCATACAGAACACGTGATTTCGTCTGACCTTGCTAATTATTGGCCATGCCTGTGGTTCTTTGTGGTAACCCTGACCCCACTGACTTGTTGAGTCCAATTGTCCTCTGCTGCCATTCCACCACTTTAAAACATCAAGATGAAGTGCCAAAATGAATGGAGCTATTGATAACTGGATTTGGTTTTATTTCATACTTGCAATAGAATGTTTGAGAAATACATTGAAAATAGCCAGGTTTTAAGTGGGAAATTTAATCTCCACTTTTCATTAACTTTACACTATTGATTACACTTTTCGGTTCCTCTTCTGAGTCTCTTTACTTCTCCCCTTCCATTTCCTCTGAGAACCATCCTCATTAGGAAAAAGTACTGGGGATTTTGAGGGGAACAGAATGGCTGTTTGCAGAGCCATCTCATTTGGTCCTGCTTCCTATAGACCTTAAGAAGGAAGAAAAAGTCTGAAAGTAGTGTTTGTGGTCCTGAGGGGAAGTAGGTTCCTGCTCAGAGGTGTTTAATTCTCTCCAAGCTTATTTTTAAAAAGCACATTTTGGCCTCCAACCAGCTCAGCTCTGGGGCTTGCTTATTGCTGCTTTCATGTTAAAAAGCTCCTTTGTCAAAGCCCCTAGGCCCAGTGGTGATAACTGCTACAGAAAAATACTAGTGATAGAAAGATATATTTTCAATAACCCTTGACTTTTATTAGTTCAGCCACTGCTAGAATAAAGGGTAAGTGGGCCCTTGATGTTTTAAACGTTCCATGGTCCCCTCTATATACTTCCCAGGTCAGCATTCTTTACTGATGAAAATTCTGGTCTGGATTTTGGTTTGCTGTCATGGGGAGCAGTGTCTGCAGTATTATCTACCTCTGAGCTTTGGTTGTTATCCCCAAAAGTCTAAGATCAATAATGGTAGCATGAGCTTTATAGTGCATTTTTAAAGTTTTTTCATTATGTCTGAAAACCAAGCATCAAATTAATAAATCTCTAGGAGTGTGCTTGGAGGGTGGAGGCTTCCTGAAACAGGGGAGAACAGCACAGTCTTGTGCTCTAAAAAATTTAAACATCATCAGGAAGATTTTAAAAGTGCCACATAAAGCTTTCTCAGAAGAGATCTGTAGCTTCAAGTCATTGTTATGGATAAATTTTTTAAAACTCTATTATCCATAAAAGTTTTATTAGCCCACAATTTTTCAGTATCTCTTTCCAAATTAACTGTTGCTGCAATGAAACACATTACATGACAAGAAATATTTAGCACCAAGATGCAGGGAGCAAACTTTACTACTTATAGCATAACTTCAAATCTGCTCAAAGGTTTTAATCCAATTTAATTGTTCATATGTCCTAGGAGAGCAGATCCATACTAATCTATATATTACATTGGGAAAATTTTAGCTCATACATTTGGCATTAAAAGTTGACCTTCAAATGTGTAGAGATGAGCTAGATTTATTGCCCTCTGACTTTCAAAGCAGCTTTCTCAGGCTTTCAATCAAATGACCAGTGATATAGTGAAAAGAACACTAGTATGAAAGCTGGGAAAAGTGGGTTCTAGCAATGACATTGGTTCCTGGGCAAGTTAATTAATGCTTTCAGATCTCTAGTGGCTCTTCTGTAAATGAGGGAGCTTAAGAAGCATTTTTCATTACTATGCATTTCCAGATATAGTCTGTCTTCTTGGCATTGATATCATATCATTAGTTCATTGTAAAATAGTTTTAAATATTATCTTACCTGCTCCCCTTAGGTTTTTGATAGAATGGAATATATCTAGAAAGAAGCCAATATTGCTTTTATTTTATATATCACCTTTTATATTTTATAGAGGGCTTTCTTACATTTCATCTGGTATGATGTGCAAAAGTATATAGAATAGGAATTTTGGTCACCATGTTAGGATTGAGATAAATTAGTTAAATGAATTATTTGTTCAAGTTCATATAAAAATAAAAATAGAGAGCAAACCCTCCTACACTGTTGGTGGAAATGTAAATTGGTGCAGACACTATGGAAAACAGTATGGAGGTTCTTTAGACAGCTAAAAACAAAAATACTGTGTGATGCAGCCGTCCTACTCCTGAGTATATATCTGGAAAAGACTAAAACTCTAATTCAGAATGACACATGTTCCAATGTTCATAGCAGGACTTTTTAACAATAGCCAAGACATGGAAAAAACTCAAGTGTCCATCAACAGAGAATTGGTTTAAGAAGGTGTGATATATATATTATGTGATATATATATAATGTGATATATATATATATATATATATATATATATATATATATAAATATATAAAATGAAATATTACTCAGCCATAAAAAGAATGAAATACTGCCATTTGCAACAACATGGATGGACCTAGAGGTTATATTTAGTGAAATAAGTCAGACAAAGACAAATAGTATATGATGCCACTTATATGTTAAAATCTAAAAAATAATACAAATGAATTTATATACAAAACAGAAACAGACTCACAGACATAGAAGACAAACTTATGGTTACCAGAGGGGAAAAGGAAGGGGAGAGGGATAAATTAGGAGTGTGGGATTAACAAATACAAACTACTCTACATAAAATAGATAAGCAGCAAGGATTTACTATATAGTACAGGGAACTACATTCAATATCGTATAATAACCTATAATGGAAAATAATCTGAAAAAATATATATGTGTATATATATAAATGAATCAATTTGCTGTACACCTGAAACGAACACAATATCAACTATACATCAATAAAAAATAAATAAAATTTAAAAAATAAAAACAAAAAGTTTTGTAAGGTTTATATGACATCAGTCTTCTTTGTAAAAACAGAGCCATCTTTATAGATATAGAGAAACAAGTATAAGCGTACAAACAGACTGAAAATATAAAATTATGAAGTGATAAGAATATTAAATTTCAGTACTCTGAAACTCAAATGAAAAGCTACCAAAGTATGCTTTCTTTAAAATAAACTTTCAAAAGATACTCAGTGATGTGTTAGAGGTGCCAATTTAGGAGTATCCTTAGATACCTCTTCTCATCCAAACTTTGCAACTTATTTCTGTTTATAATTCATAACACATTTGCTTCATAGGAATTTGAGCTCTAGTGTTTAAATGTCAAAGGTAAAGAGTTCTTTGAAATCTCTTTGCATTTAATCAGCTTGTACATTCTCATCCTCGGTGAAAGACTTAATGAAATTTGGAAGACTCAGTGAAATAAGTCTGATCTGGGGATGAATTTGGAAGAAAGCTGGTGACAGATTTCCTGAGTATAAAAGTAGTTATTTCAACAGTGTTGGAGGAGGGCATCAAAAAGATATGACTGCCAGTTTACCATTGAGCTGGACCCAGGCAAATGGAGGCTCCCCGCACCTCCCCTGTCTTTGTAATGTGCATTTTACTTGTCTTCCAAGCTCCCAGAAGCTGGTTCAAGGATACAGACTTGAGACAGAAATATGGTGTTGAGACTATCTGAGCTGGGTGTGTGATGGAACCCAATTAAAGCCTCTACATAGATTCTGGCAGGCCACTGCAAACATCTGTTCATCTTGTGGCTACCCAAGACAGCTTCCTAAGAGAGTTCCCTTGCTTATTAAACCTGCCACCGAGCAACCTGGAGTTGCCTATCTCTTTCTTTGGTTTCTCTCCTGTATTCCACAAGTGTGTCTGGTTTCAGGTTATACCCAGGAGGTTGTGAAGCAACAAACAAGCAATAGCATTAAATTAAAAATAAAAACTAAACCTTCTTAGATTAGATTTGAATGTGCTGAAACAGGCTTTGAAATTCCAGAATTAAGCATGCTTTAATAAAGGCTATCTTACTGATTTCTTCAGGTGTCAGTTATGGCATGTTGAAACAAATCATCTGAAGCGTCCAGTTGGTGGAACCCAGTGATGAAATATCATAGTAAAATTGGTTTGAGATTTCTCTAGGGTTTAAAAATATATAGTTTGTTGTTTGTTTTTGATCCAGAACTCATGTAACTATAGGACAATACATGAAGCTTGAAATTCACGTAATTAATACACAATTTAATCAAGTAGTGTAGTTGGCATGGTCACCGATTTAAAAATATGAAGAAAGGGTGGTACTTACTCCATTTATACATTGAAAAATGAATGATTCTTAAATTCTCTGTTAGTTTTCTTCAACTCAAAATGTTTCATACTAGTTGTCTTAAATTATATATCATTCTAAGGTGGAATGTCAGTTGAAATCAGAAAAGTGCCAGTTCACCCCCAACTAGGGCATTTAGCCCATTTTTTTATATACTTCTCTAGGTTGATAATTTGTAAGTATCCCCATCCCAGTTTTTCTTTGCCACTAGCAGAAAAGTTTTGTGTGAGGACCAAAGATGTGTTACATTTTCTGAAAAACACATGTTCTGTGTTGATTAGAATAAAAGGGTAACTGTTCTTTCTGAATCACTTAGAAGGAAAAAAAACCCTGTTTATTTCTTTAGTATAGTTTGTTTACTGGAAACAGAGAGAGGAAAAAAAAGATAAATCTTTACCATTTCAATCATAATAGAAAACTGCCAATTTACAAACTCAACCTTCTTTTAAAAATTGTTGTTTTGATGCACTAGTTGTTTTATGATTACTTGAATTTAGAAAATACATAGTTGTAATCTTGTTCATTACAACAGAATCTTCATAAATTTGAAAAAATATTTTTGCTGAAAGAGTTCTTCTATCCTCTCACTGTAGAAGAAGGCTTAGAGGATCAGTGGATCTCCTAAAATACAATTAAATAACAATTAGGCATAAAAAGCATTCAGTTATACTAATGCCTGTCAGTGGATTTTGTCCTTTCCACCATCTTCACAGGAAGTATATTTAAAATATAATTGAATTCACAAAAATACAATTTATATGGAAACACAGTTGAAACCACAATGAAACATCAAAATGTAATCAGTGAAGCTCAATTATGTCAATAGAATTTTGTGAAAACAATATTCTACTATGGATTAAATATTCTACTATGGAAAAAAGTTTTCATATACAAGAGCAACATCAATGGAAAATATAATGGAGATACAAAAATGTCTCTGAAACACACAGATAAAGTTCTAGGAAAATAAAAAGGAAGTAGATGTGACAGTAGTGTTTAAATCGATGGTTCCTCCTTCTGATAATTGAAGATAGAGTTTTGCTTCTTGAGGAGTTTTAGCTAGACTAGCAATTGCTGGGTTCCAAGAAACCAGGACTTGAAGTGATACCATTCCAAGAAAGCTGAGGAGCAAAACCAGTAGCAGAGAGAAGGAACAAATGTGGTTTGATTGAAGCAAAGTTGATAAAGTTATTTTAATTGTTTGTAAGATATCACACTGGCTACAGACTTAATAGGGGAGAATAAGCTCTGAGTGTAGAAGAAACATTGGAAAATTTCCCATGACCACTCTGGAAAAATAGGTTTTAATGAAGCAAATGAATTTTCCAGCTGCTGGATCCCTGATGCTTTTAATTCTTTTAGCCCACTTAATGATAAATACAAACAATTTTATGATTAAAGGGCTTATTTTTTAAATTTTTTTTTGTAATTCAGATTATCTCATTAGCTTGTGGGGGCCCTGACAATTAAATATACAACTTTTTGCACGTTCTAATGTGTAACATTTTTGTACATTCTATTATATTTTATTATTTTCTGCCTGTATTTTCCCCTTTAAATTAGAATTTCTCAAACTTCTTTTGGTAAATAAAAATCCTCATAATTTTAAGTATTAGAAATATATTTAAAATTAAGTGATGGTAAGAATAATGAATGATTATTTAACATCAAGCAGAGGGATGCAATATTGTAGTACCTCACACTGAAGTTAACTATACTAAAATTAATGGTATCTAGCTTGAGCTGTAGCTCAGGTTTCCTATCCAGTCATGCTTATTTTTACCGGTCATTATACAAATTAGAAACTTACAGCATGTAAGTTGATAAGAGTGATGATGAGTGTTTTACAGACCTGACAGATAGTTTTAGGTATCCAGGTTGACCATGAACCCAGAAACCAAGAAGAGATTTTTACACTGAAAACCACTGAAAACCACTGGAGACTTAAGTGGATAAGAATGTAACAGGTAATAACTACAAGTTTTCCCACTTGACTTGGGTAAGAGAAGTCAGTGAGGCCCCGAATCATTTACTGTGGAAAGTTTTCTATTGTTCTAGTGCATCACTTATATGTGGTGTCGAATATTCCTAAGAGTAATATATCAGTTATTAATTTCTCTGACGAGTGAAAATTTCATCAAGTTTAGGGGAGAAAAATCAATGTCTCAGCAATTTACACTATAATTGGGTCTTAAAAAATACTCTATCCTAATCTCAGTTTTAAAAATCATAATTTTTTCTTACACTATTTGAGATACTGACACATTATTAAGAAAAGTAACTTAAATTTTTATAAATTATCTTTCTTGACATTATTGAGGTCATACATAAATATTTTAAAATCTATTCTTATTTTGAAACTTCATGCAAGTATCTTTCCCTTGACAGCTTGTGTTCTACACTCAGAAGTAAAATCTGTGCTTGACACCATTTCTTTGCACAGCACAGAGCAGTGATATATCCTTGATGACCACAGTTTGATTATTCTCATTTTATTCACTGTTCTATTCCTTATTTAATTAAAATCCCAAGTCATATTGTTGACCAGCTACTATTTTCTCTGAATAAAGCCATGTAAGGATTGCAATTTTTTATACATTTATTAATTCCATTCCTTGTTGCACTCGTCTGTATTAATCTTAATGTACTTTTTTCAGTTTGCATTATAAGTGGAAAAAGTTATTAAAAACACTTTTTCTCCTGTAGAAAACCTTTTCAGTAATAACAGATATATAATGTTTATATATATATGCTGAATCAGTGCAAGAAATGATTCTACCTTTGCCCATTAGTGATCCTGAGAAGCAAACAACATACTGGCTTACACATGGGATGGTGGTTGCTTTCCTCATTGTGTGATGCTGATGTTAAGCAAAATCCTATAGTTCATAGAAGGGTTTCATAGAAGGATTTTGCCAAGAGCCTTTTCTGCTTTTTTGAATATATATCATTAGCATTATATTTAGTTTTATGAACTTCACATACACTTATTATAAAGAGCGAAACTTCTAAAATTCTATATTTACTGATGAAGGACTAGGGGAAAATGTATCACTAAGACAATGAAATCCAGTTTGCAGAAATTCATCTCATTTCCAATTTGAAATCTTATTTTTGACTTGTTTTGAAATATAATCACCTTTTCAGGTTTTTTTGACCTAATACCAGTAGAATCACATTTTCTAATAAGCCCGAGACTTTTTGACTATTTGTGTCTAAAACATTACTCTGAGTTCAAACATGTACACAATTTAACTTCATAATACCATCACTAAAACAATTTTAAGTCTTTTGATTCATTTGGTGAAATTTGAATGTAAAACAACACAACTGGAACAATACTACCAACAATAAATAACATATAAGTGATAGATAAAGATGTTAGATGGGAAAATTGCAACTTGTTAACTAATCTTTTACAATTTGCAAAGGAAAAAAAAAGAATAAATCATCATACAATATAGTAGAGTTTTTGTGAAAAATAGTAATTATTGTATTCCAAAGGTATAAAATATATGTATAGTGGATTAAATAGTGCATTCCCCAAATGCATGCCCACTTGGAACCCCAGAATGTGATACATTTTGAAAATAGGGTCTTTGCACATGGAATTAAGTTAAGATGAGGTCATACTGGAGTAGAGTGGGCCCTAAATCCAATGGCTGATGTCATTATAAGAAGAAAAGACACAGAGATGTAAAAAAGAGGGCCATGTGAAAACAGTGACAGAGGTGATCAAGAGATGCGGCAAATTCAAAATATCTTTTAAATGTGAAAGCACATATATTTTTAGATAAAGATAAGATATGAAAGATAAAAGATGAAAGAATTGATTTTTAGCAGACCTACACTATAAGAAATGTGAAATGAAATTCTTCAGGTGGAATGGAAATTACACTGGATTAGACTTGAAAAAAATATGAATATTAGAAATGTTACATATGAAGCTAAGAGGAAAAGATTATCATTTGTTACTTCTCAATATATTTAAATATTTTAAAATATGATTGTTTAAAGCAAAAATAACATTGTACTGTGAGATTTAAGATATATGCAAAAGTTAAATACATGACGATAATGCCATTAAAATGAGACATTAAGTGAAACCATACTCCTGTATTTTATACATTATATATTTTATATGAACGAGAATAAGTTATAGATGCATATTGTATTCCCCATTGTAGCCACTATGCAAATATACAAAGAATTATAGCTAATGTTTCCAAGAAAATATTAAGATGAATACTGGTTTTATCTTATTAACCAGAAAGAAGGCAAGAAACTTACAGAAACATTACAGAACAAACATTACAGAATGAACATTACAGAAAAATTACAGAAACAAAAAACAGATGACACTAAAATTAGATCAAATTAAAGATTAATACAAATAACTTACATGGAAAACTACTATCTTCAAATAAAAAAACTCTAAATAACACATGAAAAAAGAAGTCATATGGGAAATAAATAACATTTTTATTTACTTATGAACCATGATAAAATGCATTGTACCAAACTTTGTGGGACATAGCTAACACTGTCCTTGAAAAGCAAATTTATACTTCAAGTGCTAAATTAGGAAAGATAAAAAGCTTAAAATCAATGATCTAAGTTTCTACAATATGAAATTAGAAAAGAGAAAAATAAAAAAAATTAACCTAATGAAGCAGAGAAAAGAAAATGATAGAGAAGTACAAAAAGCAGTAACAAACTAAACAGATAAATAGTAAAGAAAATTTGTTGAAAACCTCACATTTAGTTTGTTGAAAGGTTAAAATAATTGATAAACCATTGGCTAGACTGATCAAAAAAAAACCCCACAAATTAATAATAACAAATGGTAAGAAAGGATATTGCTATAAATTGTAAACACGTTAAAAAGATAATAAGGTAATGGTATAAGTAAACTTAATGGTAATAAACAACTTTGATATGTACAGTCATTAAAATAAATCACTAAAAATAAAGTAGAAATAGAAAACCTAAATAGCTCAATGTATGTTGAATGCTTAAATTCATTATAAAATATTTTTACAAAAATATCCTGAGTATTTCACTTGTGAATTTTCTTTTTACACATTCAAGTAAGTAATAATTTAAACTTTACAGAAACTCAGAAAACAAAGCAGAAAAACTTTTGTTTTATGAAACCTGAATAACCCTGATACCACAACCTCACAAAGATATTACAAGAGAAAAATTAAAGGTTCATATTCCTTATGAACATCAATACAAAAATGAGAAAAATTAAAGGTTCATATTCCTTATGAACATCAATACAAAAATACTTAACAAAAGATTAGGAAATAAAGTGCAGTGACTTTTTTGTGTATGTGAAGGATAATGTTTAATGCCAAGGGAGGATTAACTTAGTAATGTGTGTTTGGTTTAAAATTTGTATATTAATCAGTACAATTCATCACATTACCAGGAAAAAAAAAGCAAAAACCCAAAAGATCATGTCAATAGATGTAGAAAAACATTTGAAAACTGTTCAACACTCATTCATGATACACACTCTGTGCAAACTGATAATAGAAGGAAAAAACCTCAAACCAATTAAGAACATCTAGAAAAACCTATGCCTATGTCTACATATTTGTCTAAAGAAATTTATAGCAGATTATTAATAGCCTAAAATTGGAAATGATCTGAGTGACCATCAACAAGAAAACGGACTACAGATTGTAATATATTTATATAATTGAATATTACTCAGAAGTAAAAAAATAAACTAACTACCAATACATACAATCAACATGGATGGGAATAAAAAATACTATATTGACCAAAAGAAACCAGGCACAAAATATATATATTTTGTGATCCTGTTTATATGAACTATAAGAATGCTTTTTCCCTTCAATCAGTGAATACAAGGTACAGTATTATTTTAAAAGACATGTAAGGTATTAATTTTTCTTCATTGATAGTAACTGATTTTGTTTTAAGTTAGAACACATGGTAAGATTTACAGGACAAATTATTTTACAGCTAAGGAGAAAAATAAAATTTCCTAGAGAGCTTTTAGTATAATTCAATTTTCTATACACATAAAAAGAAAAATAAAATTTTTCTGTACTAACAAAGGAAACCATCAAAAAGAGGATCTACCAAATAGAAGATATTTGCAAATTATATAGCTGATAAAAGGTTAATATCCAAAATATAAAGAACTAATACAGCTCAACAACAATAAAACAACCCAGTTAAAAAATGAGCAGGGGAGTTGAGTAGGTATTTTTACAAAGAAGACATACAGATGGCCAAAAGGTACAGGAAAACATGATCAACACCACTAATTATTAGGAAATGCAATTCACAACCATGATTAAATATCATTCATGCCTGTTAGAGTGACTATTATAATTAAAAAAGATCAAGAAACAAGATTGGTAAGGATTTGGAGGAAAGGGAACCTTCATACACTATTGGTAGGAATATAAATTGAGACAGCCACTGTGAAAGACAATATGGAGAGTCCTCAAAAAATTAAGAATAGAATTACCATAAATTCCAGCTATCCCACTTCTGAGTATTTAGCCAGAGCATGCAAAAACACCAATTTGAAAAGACACATGCACCCCTATATTAATCATGGCATTATTTACAATAGTCAACATATGGAAACAACCTAAGTGCCTATGAAAAGGTGAATGGCTAAAGAAGATGTGATGTATATATACAGAGTAGATAACTACCCAGACTTACAAAAGATGAAGTCTTGCCATTTTTGACAACGTGGATAGAATTTGAGGGTAATAAGCTAAGTGAAATAAGTCAGATGGAGAAAGATAACTACTGTATATAAAAAAGTAAGTAAAACTAAAATAAAGAACAAACCAAAGAAAAAGAAACATGTAGATACAGAGAACAGAGTAGTGGTTACCAGAGAGGAAGGGGTGGTGGGAGGGCAAAATGGGTAAGGGAAATTACCTGTATGGTGATGGATGGAAACTAAATTTTTGGTTGTGAGTATGCTGTGGTATATACAGAAGTATAAATATAATGTACACCTGAAGCATATGTAATGTTATAAACCAATGTTACCTGAATTAAAAAAAAAAAGAATTAAAATGGGGGGGGGTGCTAAATGAGTAAATGTGGTCAAAAGGAACAAATGTCCAGTTTATAAAATAAGTCCTGGGGATATAATGTACAGCATGATAACTGTAGTTAACAATACCATATTGTGTATTTGAAAGTTGCTAAGACAGTAGATTTTTAAAAGTTCTTATCACAAGAGAAAAAAACTGTAACTATGTGTGATGATGGATGCTAAGGAAACTTAGTGCAATAATTATTTTGCAATCTATGTATATATCAAATCATCATATTGTATACCTTAAACTAATACAATGTTGTATGTCAATTTCTCAATTTTTTAATTAAATAATTCAAGGGATAAGATGATCAAATTTGTGTTTTAAATAAATTGCTCTTACTGGTGTGTGGAAGATGGATTTCAAGGGCTTCAACACTGGAGACTTGGAGAAGGTAGATTGTTGGCAGCCATCCAGCCAAGAAGTTTTGATGGCCTGAGCTGTGATTTTAGGAATGAAAGGAGAGAACTTGGCTAGTAAATGATGTAAGATTGATCTTGAAGAATAACTAGGAGTCAAGCAGGTAGAGATGTGAAGGACATTCCCAGGCAAGTGTAGAGGCAGAGAGGTGTGGAAAAGCAACAAATGTTCTGAGAAGTGGAAAATAATTCAGTGTGACTAGAACACAAGATCAGTACAGGGGAATGTCAAAGAAAAACCAGAGCTAAGTGATAAATAAAATGGTAAAAATAGATTTGATTCAGGAACTATTACAGTAAGATAAAAGAGATATCTATATAGAACTGAGCTCAATTTGGACTATAAGGAAAAGTGGGGATTTACAGCCAAGGAGTGAGGTGAGGGTGTGGGAGTTGGGGTGGGGGGGTGGTTATCAGAAAAAAAAGTGTGCCAATGCTATCATGTTAGGAAGATTATTTCAATAAAAATGCAAAATTTAAAAATATCTCCTATATAAATGAATTTCTCAGACTTTGTAGTGAATTGCAGTTATTTCCAGAAACTGTTGAGTTATTGCTGAGTTGGAATTAAATACATGATTTTTGCAATAAACACATTTTTGATGCTCCAAGAAATTTCACTATCACTGTATTTGATCAATATTAAAAATACAGTTTAATGGTAAAATGAGATGCTCCTTCATCTTTGTTGTCCTCATACCATGCTCCCCATAATCCACAGACTTGAGAATCTGTGAGTGTCCTTTGAGTTAAATCTCAGGATTCACTGTGATCATGAGAGCGTATGGAAGGAATTGATTGTTTTGTTTTATTTTAATTACATTAAATAACATTCATTAGTACATACCAGAGTGTATTGTTCATATCATTTGTTTACATTTTTCCTTGTGATGAGAACATTTTAAGATCCATTCTCTTAGCAACTTTCAAATATATAAGCCTTTATCGTTAACTATAGGCAGTATGCTGCACATTTCATCACCAGAAACTTGTTCATCTTATAACTGGAAGGCTGTACCTTTTGACCATCTTCACCCATTTCTCCCACTCTCCACCCCCCCCCCCCACCTCTGGCAACCACCAATCTGTTCTCTGTTTCTAAGAGTTCAGTTTTTTAGATTTCTTATATAGGTGAGATCATGCATTACTTGTCTTTTTTTATCTGACATTTCGTTCAGCATAATGCCCTCAATGTCCTCTGTGTTGTCCCAAATGGCAGAATATCCTTCTTTCTTATGGTTGAATAATACTTCATTTATATATGCCACATTTTCTTTACCCATTCTTCCATCAGTGGACACTTAGGTTATTTCCGTGTCTTGGCTATTGTAAATAATATCGCACGTAATGAACATAAGAGTGCAAATATCTTTTTGAGATGATTGCATGTCCTTTGGCTATATATCAAGAATTGGAATTGCTGAATCATATGGTAGTTCTATTTTTCATTTTTTGAGGAACCTCCATACTACTTTCTGAAATGGCTGTGCTGATTTATATTCCTGCTAATCATGCACACAGGTTTAACTACACATCCGTGGCAACGCTTGTTATTTCCTGTCTTTTTGATGACAGCCATTCTAACAAATGTCAAATGATATTTCATTGTAATTTTGATTTACAAAATTAAAATTTTATAATGATGATTTCCCTAATGATTCTCTGATAATTCTTGATGTTGAGCACTTCTCATGTACCTGTTGGCAATTTGAATGTCTTCTTTGGAAGGATATCTATTTAGATCCTCTGACCAATTTTTAATTGGATTGTTTGGGGTTTTTTTTCTTTTTTTGTTTTCACTATTGAGTTGTATGCATTCTTCAGATATTTTGGATAGTAGCTCTTTATCAGACAGATGCTTTGCAAATGTCTTCTCACATTTAGTAGGTTGCCTTTTCATTTTGTTGACTATTTCCTTTGCTGTGAAGAAGCTATTGTTTGATATAGTCCCACTTGTTGATACTTGTTTTTGCTGCATTTGCTTTTGTTGTCAAATCCAAAAAATCATTGCGAAGACCAATGTCAAGAAAATTATTCTCTATGTTCCTGATCTTAGAGGTAAAGCTTTCAGCTTCTCACCATTGAGTATGATGTTATCTATTGAATAAGAAATAGTTCTATGATTTACAGAAAAAGTCTTGGCTATTTTGTATTACAGAAGTTAAAAATATATACTGAAAATACCTCCTAGCGTTTGCTGTATCAATAGGCGTCATGATTCCCAAAGAGAAACAAAGTTTCTAAGATTAATATTTTTGTAAGAAAGTTTAGGGGATGTAGCTCTTTGTGGTTTTGCTGAATGGGAAGAATCTTTTAAAGGGTACAACTTTTGTATAACTGTTGTCTCATTTTTGCTACTTACACTTTTGATATTTATCCTATCTGCTATTATGTTGGTACCTAGTGACGCAAAAATTTGCACAAGAATGGTTGCAGATTTCTCATTAAATAAAACTAGTTGAACTCAGAACAAGGTTCTACCCAGTAATGGCAGATATTCCATATCTGCAGTCTTAGGATTGTCATAGATAATAGAACATGGTGATTTTAACATTCCTTTCTGGCATAGTTGTCTTTATTGTAAATTCGAAAGTATACAGCCATAATAATGTATTCATTTTTTATTGAATTAAAGGTTCTCTTGGAGCATGCTTAAGTCAAAAGAAATGAACTAAGCCTCTTAGCCTTCAGTAGATCAGAGAAAGAGTGAGTAACTGTGTCACAGTAAACCTTTCATCCTCATCTATAAACGCCAGGAATAAAATTTTACTGGCATCAATGTAAAATCAAATGTTCTTCTCTGAATTAAAGACCTAAATAATTGTCATACTTCTGCTCAGAGATGTGTTAGTATGAATTAGATCATGAATACAGTGCTCTATGTATATCTTATCAGAGGACATGATCATGTAGATATGACATATTAAGAAACAATAAATCATTAGTACTTTTTAAGCACCAGGCACCATACCATGTACTTTAAGATGCACTATCTCACTCTGTCTGTTGTGTTGATAGAATCTAGAGCAAAAACTAAATCATTAATGTTTTTTGCCATTAGAACTAAGCCCAGGCCCAATCTGCTGGGAAGTTTTAAACATCATACAACTTTCCAAAGTCTTAGAAATTTCTAAGATGAGTATTTTTTTTGTTCTGGTGCTTATTTTGAGACTGAATCCAACTAGTTTTATGAAGTCAGACTCTCAGCTCATTTTTTTTTCACTAAAAGAAACTGAATTTTTAATTGAATTTTCGAAAGATTATTGATACCTTCTAGTCAACAGTAGCTTTGTCCCATTTGGCTGAAATCTGACCATTTACATCAGCAAAGATCTCCCTTTGAAAACTTAATCTACTTAATTAATATAACATAAAGTCAGTAAAGATTTTGTTTGTTTTTTATTTGGTATCATAGGCTTTAATCTCAGTGGCTGGAAAATCATTTTAAAACTACCAGAACGAGAAATTGTTGATCTAATTTTGAAAATTGTGACCATGGACCAGTAAATAAATGTTTGAGTATTTTCCCTCACTCCACAGCATGTCTTATAAAATTACGCACAGATGGTGACAAAGTGGACTGTTCTGATTTATTGCCTGTAAAAAAGGGATCAGGGTGTATAGACATAAAACTTGTTTAGTTGAAAATATTGGGAAAGTAGCAGCCTTTTCAATTACTCTTGCCAATCTTCAATAGTAACTTTGTTTTGATTGCATCAGAAACTGCCATCTTTGTCTTGATATTCTTTGTAGCTGCTTAAGTAGATTTATTCCAGAGAATAACCCTTATTTTCATCACTGTCAAATGTACTCTACACTTGGGTGGATAAATTTAGATGACAGAAGAATGTTTCCTTGATTACAGTTTTCACAAAAGGCATCTCTGGTTGTGTGTCCTCTTACTTGACTGTTGATTGATTATATTCCAACTCCTCAATCGTCTTCACCTTCATTTTATACCCAATATTTTTCAAAACTCAATTTGGATAAGAAATCTCACTCAAAAGATTGTTAGTGATATTCAGTTTATCTACATGACTATCATCTAAGAGACAGAAAGTGCCCACATGCTTTTTGTCAGTAATGAGCACCTACACAAATAGCCTGGCTTTGGAAACAGTAATAAAGCCTCCGGTTTCTTTCTTCAAATCAATCATGAGACTTTTGAATTTTCCTGATTTCTTAAAAGAAAAATACATGTTTGCCATTTCTCTTAGACTATTGGGCAGGAAATCCAAACTTCCCATTGTAGAAATTTTAAAAAACAAAATGATCTGAGTTTAAATAAATATGACAGTTATTAAAACAAACACATATAGCACTTAATCTGTGCCAGATATTATTCAGAGGCTTTCCTTAAACTACAGATGTATCATTACTACTCTTCCAAATCCTACAATGTAGGAGCTACATCTCTGTCCATTTTATAGGCGAGGAAGGGCATTGAGGCTTAGATCTGTAAATATAGTGGCGATTAAGGAATTTTCCCAAAGTCACTTATCTACCAGGTATCAGAGCTAAATTTGAACCCTGGCAGTCTGGGGCCGACCAGGGCCTGTATTCGTCACCACTACATTATGTGAAGTGTTCAACACAGTGCCCAGGACACAGCTCATAATCAATACAAATATTTGTTCTCTTACTTTCTTCCACCTTTAGGGCTCTGCGTAATCTGCTCTTATAAAGGTGCTTTTAATTATCATCCTTACTTATCATAGCCTTTAAAAGTTCTCATGTAGATGGACCACATTCCCCAAACCTGAACAAAGTCTGCCCTGTACCTCCCATGTGTTTGCTGCAAAATAAAAAACCAACACACTAGAACTTCTGTTTGCAAATCCTTTAGGCCATCAGATACATCAGAGTCCTGAACTGGTGGCTTATGTGGAAGATTTGGCAGAAAGAATCCCCTCAGGGAAAATAAAATGGTGACTGATACAGAGTATTTTGCATCTTTGATGAGACAGGGGAAATGTAGAAAACTTGTGATTTTTTGGAACCAAATTTCTCTCAAACTGCATCTTCTGTGACAAGGAGTAGTGATTTCCAAATAACATTTCAATTTGGTACAGTCTTTCTCAGAAAAGAATTACGAAGATGTGGGACTGGGGAGAATTTGAATTTAGCTGTGTAAACTTTAACACATATTTAAGTGCCTCTGACGTGTATTGTTTTCATTCATCTATAACACAGGTATGTCTTCTTCAGTGCTACCAGGCATTAGAGTAGGTTTGGAGACAGAATAACAGCTAATGTACTCCTACTGCTCTTAAGGGCATAGGATACTGGGGAAGATACATAAATAAATACGAATACATAGATAATATGATTATAATGGGATAAAGGCCATAGTTGGTGCCATGCTTGTGCAAAGGAGGGCCATCCCACTTATCACACCTTTATGACGAGGAGGAGGTAGCAGGCAGAGGTGAGACGTAAGTGTTTCAGGGAGAAAGAACATCCTAGGTAAAGACTCTGAGTCTAGAAAGAGTCTGAAATGTATGGCATGTCAAACCTTTAACTTCTGAGTGATGTGCTTCAATTTCCTTTTCCAATGGTTTAAACGATATGTCTTCAAGAAAACTTTCATATTTAGAAAATGACTGGCAATTTATTCTCTCTCTGTACAAGCTCACACCCTTACAGTTGTCTTTCCATATCAAGATGTTATCCTCCGGACGGCTGTACTTGTTAACATTCAGTGTTCCAACACGTGCTACCACATTTCCTCTTCCCATCTATAATTTGGCATCAAGTTTGAAGCCATTATTTAACATGGTAGTGTTATAATTAACTGAAAATGATTGAAGCACATTTTTAAATGTCCTTAAAAAATAGAGTGAAGCTTGCCAGGGTCAAAATTGACAAAATATGTGGTGATAAAAGAGACATTTGGGCTGTACTTGGCAAATCATCTTTCATTTTCTAAGAAATGGTATGAGATGATACTCTGTTATTTCTTTCAAACTCAAATGGCTCATGTACCTCTTGATAGCGATTATAGATGTAAAACAGTCTCTTCCCAGCTCTGTAAGCCTGGTCGCAAACCTCCACAGAGTTAACACCTGAGCTTGTGCTGAGTCAGTACTTGAATCTGTGAAAACTCAGCCGTGATTTTTCACGAAGATTAGAAAAGAATGTTTCTGAGCTCTTTAAAATGTTTGTAACTTATCTGCTGTAATAAAGTTGTGTTGTAATTGCCTATTCAGCCATCAGTTGAGTTTTTAAAGAAAGTATGTTTTCTATCCATATAACACTGAATTTTCTTGTACCTTCACTGTCTTTTTCCTGAAGTAAATGCTCCTAGAAGGGGTTAGCTCTTTCTGTTTAATAGAACTAACTCAGATCTCTGTCACTGTAACCTGCTTTTTTCAGTGCTTTTTATATACCTATAGCTTTCTCATAGCATCTTGTCTCCAATTTGGCTTTGTGTTTTGGACACCAATTCTTAAGATATTGCAAAGAAGGTGGTGTGAAGTGCTAATACAAAAGAGTGCTATAAAGTACTTTTAAGAAAAACAAATCTTACCTCTTTGCTAGTAATTTAGAGACTTCGCTCAATTTAACAAAAACAAGAAGATCTTAAGTATAAGAGGTTTTTGGCCCTTTGTTTGTTTCTGGAAGTTTTATCATTGTTACTTAAAGTTTTATCCCAGGTTTGTTTCGTCCTAATTCCAGCTGTTTCCTCCCTCTTACATCTCCTTGGATGCTATATTACTCCTGTGTAAAACAGCACTGACTCAGGTATGATCTCTTTTAGGTGCAGCTTCCCAACCTTGATACACCTGCACTTCCCTTAGTGCTGCTATCCCATGTTGTTCTGTGTTGTTGTTGTTGTTGTTGTTGTTGTTATTGTTATTATTCTGCTTTCTGAGAGTGAGGGTGAAATTACTTGAGCTGAACCAATGCCACAGAGAGTACCAGTTTCTTATTTACTACTTATTGTCCTTTTCTTATCAGCAGAACACTAATTTAATGAAGTAGTGATAATACACTGGGCTCAAAACTATTTTACTCAGTTTCTCCTATAGTTAGGGACATCGATGAAATATGAAAAAGATTATTGGTTGGGGATTTAAGAAAATCGACTTATCTCTTTACTTTTCTCATTTTTTCTGCCTAAAACACTAGACATGATAGATGGAGCTCTAGCAGGAAGATTTTGTGTAACTTTGAGGAAGGAAGCAATGCACTAAAGGTAGTAGAGGAGAAAAGAGTAGGAGCCTAGGTCCCTGATGATATTTTGGAACTTCTAAATTAGCTTTGATCTCTCTAAATCTAGAATATTCTAGAATAAAGCCCTAATTTAAGACATGGTATTAGAGTCTTTGTTACTGGCAGGCAAGCACAGTTCCTAAAGAATGCACAGAACAAGTAGTTGATCAGTAAACTACTTTGATCAGTAAATCAACTGTCCCCACCCTCAGTCTCCACTTCGTGTCCCTCATCACGTGCCATAAAATGGAGGAGTCATTGGAATTTGAAGCAAAAGTAGATGAAAATCATCTCAAGCTACACAATACACTGTTAATACTAGGAAAGTGAAGACTAGAGAAGTTGAAATGAAACAAATATTTATTTGTTTATTAATACTATAGACTGGGAACTGTACTGTTAATCTCATTTGATAGACGTATTCTGCAAGATACTTACCATTTTGCTGACTTTTCCAGAAAAGTAAATAGAGACATTAAGTAACCTACAAGGTCATGCAGCTTATTTCTAGAGCTAGAATTCAAACTTTGATGTAACCCCCTCTAAAATTCTTGCTCTTTAAGCTTTAGTAAATAACCAGACAAAATCATAATGTTTTCTATTTTTTATTAGTATTTTCATCATGTATATATAACTAACAGACTAGACAAAGTTCATCAGAGCTCAAAAAATTAGAAAAGGTAAGAAATTATACTTTTTCTTTCTTAACAAAGTGGCAGCTTCTGCATCTCATCAGGCTCGCTTATAAATCAGAGCATTCCCATATGAGCTGTAATAAAATTAGATGAAGAAGAATCTCGCTGAAGTGGAATTACAAGGACACCAGATGTGAAGCAACTGGAGAAATGAATGAAGGAACGTCTTACCCTTATTAGTCACACAACTCTAGATTTGTCAAGAAATAAAGATTTTTTTGTGAGTATGTGCGCGTTTAAATCAAGCACATTCTCCAGCTTCTTGCTCCTGAACTCACAGAAAAGTGCTGATACTTGTGAAACACAAAAACCAGGTCCTGTATTTTTTAATATTGGTGGGCAAAAACAAGGCCGATAAGATACACTGACTTGTAACTAAAACTATGAGCATTTATTAAACTTTGCCATGTGTGAGGACATGTTCAAAAATTGGGGCAGACACAGTCCACATTAACGATCATCATGTTAATCAGTTCCCCTGCTGTTTCCTTTCGTCTTTTTTGAAAGTGGTTTGTATTTAATTTGCCTTAGATGCTGCAAAAGTAGAACAGTATTTAGTGTCTACACATGTGTGGACTCTGAAATTTTAATAATACTCCCTACAATAGGGTTATTAGCAGAACATTAAAGGCGAGGGTTTGGAAGGAGTCACACCTAGATTTTAATTCCAGCTCTAGAAGTTACAAGCACCAATAGGTAAAGGAAGAAAAAACTATAGGGTCCAAATCACTTTTTAAGTTCACAGTAGTGTTCAAATCCCACCAAATCCAGTAAAGCAAGATGCAGCCCACAAGGCTTTGGATTAAAAACGAGGTGGAGATGAGAGCCTTCCTGAGACAGGCTTATCTCTGAGCACCTGAAAAGTGGCTACACAAAGAGATCAGATTTTTAAATAATTCATGGTCTTAACAGAGAAGGAAGACTTTAGCTGTCAAACAAGACAATCACCCTGACCATCCCCTTCCCGGAAGAAATACCTTCATAATAACCTAGGAAAGCCTCGCTCATTCAGACAAAGGGAAAAGGAATCATCATTAAACTCTAAACTAAGACACTGAAAGAACAGAAGATGAAAATGAAATGAACAATTTTTCGGTATTTAAATAAAACCCTCCAGGAAAATTTCTTCATGAAGGAGATGATGATTTTAACCTAATATTTAAAAATGAGCTGTATGAATTTTAGAAGTCATACATAAGAAAGCTCAGAAATGATTTGGCTACGTAACAGAGGAATACAAATCAAGAAATAAAGGATCTAACAAAATTTAAAAAATAAAATAATATAGAACAAAGTTCAAAAACCAACATTAAATAGTAATCAGGAGCAGTAGACATCAAAGAAATCACGGGGAGAAAATTAAAATAAATAATAAAAAAAGGAAAGAGTCAGGGTGGTTTAGAGAAAATGTAATAGACATAAAAATATGCAGAGACACAATGTATACTTAACGGAGCCCCTGAAGAGGAACTGCAAAGCAATAAATTATAATAAATCATTACAACTATAAATCTGGAAGCTTCCTTAAAAGGAGAAAATTTGAATTGCATGTTATAAGAGTACGCTCTTTGTCTTGGAAATCCTATTCTCAATATTCAAAACTGAGACAATTTCTAAAACAACTATTCAACTTTAACTATAAGGACAAGTAATTCTTTGGGAATCTGGGAAAATCATCACTTCAAAGGGGAAAATAAGTCAGAATGGCATCAGGCTTGACTATAATATTTTATTACACTAAAAAGTGGACTAAAGACCATAGGACAGTATTTTTCAGATATACAAAGAAAGGAAATGTGAGCTAAATATTTTATATACTGACAAACTGTTCTTTAAGAATAAAGCTACATACAGATTATTTATAATTTTTTTTTGAACTTGGGAAATAATGTTCAAATGATCCTCTCCTTAGGAATCTAGTAGAGAACAAATTTCTGGTAACCATAAAATGATCAATAAATTTTGGGATAAGTTTGGGGTGAGCACTGAATATATTTATGTGTAGACTCAAAACCAAAATATAAGAGTGAGAAAGAGAAAGTAGAAGGTATTATCTTTTCTTTAAAAATAAACTGAGATAATACTAGTGACTAAAGCTGGAGAATGGAGGAGACAGTGGATGAGGAGAAAGAAAGCTGTTTTATTATAAGATAGTAACATACAACATTTAAAGAAAGGTAGACTAAGGAGTTTATTTAAGGATATTGGTACCAATGCAACTTGGAAAAAAATGCAAACTACCCATAATAAAAAATAATTCTCTTCTAAAAAAAAAAAAAGTAAAAGAAAAACCAACTACACTTAACCCTTAAACAACACTGGTTTGAACTGTATGGGTCCACTTACACATGGATTTTTTTTTTCAATAAATACTATAGTACTACATTATCCACAGTTGGTTCAATCCATAAATGCAGAACTGTGGGTATGGAGGGCTGACTGTAAAATTATATTGAGATTTTCCACTGCAAGGGGGGACCATAAGGAGACTGACTTCCATAAATACCCATTAACAAACACAGATGGCATAATCACATTGACCAAGCTCCCCCGGTGTCTTCCAGTACTGTTCATTACTTGATCAACAAATATTATATTACTATTTTTATGGATACCAATAAAAATATTTGATAATTCAACACAGATTCTTCATAAAAGCACCAATTTAAATATAGATAAAAATAAATCCATCTGTATAGACACACACACATACATACATATATGTCAGACTATTAATGTAAATTTAGAAACAAAATAAGATGCCAGCTACTGACAGTGAACAAAATAATAAAAAAAAAAATCAGAAACAATTTTAAAAAGACAGACAACAAAGACAAGCAAATGATAAGAATGGGTAACCCAAGAGAATAAATGGTAAAACAAGTACAAACAATGAGGAAATTTATTAAGGAAGCTGAGTATTAAATTGATGTGCAGAAATTAATAGCCACATATATACAGACAATAGCCATTAAGAATAAAAATAAAAGTATTTACAATAGTAAATAATGGAATGGGCTTGAATAAAATTAGCAAGAAATATACCTAAGTAAAACATTGAAAGATCCCTGATAATCATAAAATTAGCCTTGAGTAAATGGAGGGAAATTCCATATTTTAGGAAATCTTGGTATCATTAAGATCTTAATTCTTCCCAAAATGATATACAAAATCGACATGACTTAAATAGTAATACCAGCATCTCCTTTTTAAAGTGAAGGTGTATATATTAATTTTAAAGTTCATACAGAAATTAAACAAGGATATAGTTTGATGTCGTCCTGTCTGTTTATTTTTGCTTGATAACCTGTGCTTTTAGTGTCATATCCAGAAATCATTGCCAGAATCAATGTCGAGGAGATTTTCCACTATATTTTCTTCTAGGAGTTTTATGGTATCGGGTATTACATTTGTCTTTAATCCATTTCAGGTTAACGTTTGTGAATGATATAAGACAGAGGTCTAGTTTTATTCTTATGCATGTGGTTATCCAGTTTTCCCAGCACCGTTTAATGAAGAGACTATACTTTCCTTGTGTGTTCTTGGTATCCTTGTCAAAGATTAGCTGACTATGTGTGAGATTTTTTTTTTTCTGGGTTCTTTATTTTGTACCATTGGTCTATACATTGGTATTTATGCCAGCAACATACTGTTTTGATTATTATAGCTTTGTAATATAGTTTGAAATCAAGACGTAAGATGTTCCTAGCTTTGTTCTTCTTTCTCAAGATTCTTCTCAGGGTCTTTTGTGGTTCCATACAAATTCTCAGCTTGTTTGTTCTATTTCTGTGAAAACTGCCACAGAGATTTTGATAGGAACTACATTGGATCTGTAGATCACTCTGAGTAGTATCGACATTTTAACAATATTAATTCTTTCTATACAAAAACTTGATTACGTTTCTATTTATTTGAGTCTTCTTCAGTTTCTTTTATAAATGTCATATAGTTTTCAGTGTATAGGTCATTCACTTCCTTGGTTAAATTAATTCTTAGGTATTCCATTGTTTTAAATTCTTTTGTGAATGGGATTATTTTCTTAATTTATCAGGTAATTCCTTTTTAGAGTAGAGAAGTGCAACTGATTTTTGTATGTTCATTTTGTATTCCACAACTTTACTGAATTCATTTATTAGTTCTAACAATTTTTTTGGTGGAGTCTTTAGGCTTTTCTACATATAAGAACATATGATCTGCGGAGACAATTTTATTTTTTCTTTTCCAATTGGATGTCTTTTATTTCCTTTTATTGCCTAATTGTTCTGGCTAGAACTTTCAATACTACATTGAATACAAGTGGTGAGAGTAGATATCCTGGTCTTAGAGACATTCTGATCTTAGAGTAAATTTTTTCAGCATTTCACCATTGAGTATTTGTATGTTGGACCATCTTGCATCTCAAGGATAAATACCATTTGTTCATGGTGTATAATTATTTTAATGTGCTGTTGAATTCAATTTGCTAATATTTTGTTGTGGATTTTTGCATCTGTATTCATCCGGGATATTGGTCTGTAATATATTTTTCTTGTAGTGTTCTTGTCTGGCTTTGGTATCAGGAAAATGCTGGCCTCCTAAAATGATTTTGGAAATGTTCCCTTTTCTTCAACTATTTGGAAGATTTTAGAATGATTGGCATTATTTCTTTTTTAAATGTGTGGCAGAATTCAACAGTGAAAGCATCTGGTCTTGGGCTTTTCTTTTTTGAGAGATTTTTGATTACCAATTTAATCTTAATACATCTATTCAGATTTACTATTTTTTCAAGATTCAAAGTAGACAGTTGCACAGCAAAGGAAACAATGAACAAAATGAAAAATACACCTACAGATTGGGAGAAAATATTTGCAAGCCACATATACAAAAAAGGATTCATATCTAAAATATATAAGGAACTCATTCAAATCAATAGCCAAAAAATGACCAAATTAAAAAAAACAAAGGACCTGGATAGGTATTTTCCAAGAAGACATACAAATGACCAACAGATACATTAAAAGGAACTCAGCACCCACTAATAAACAGGGAAATGCAAATCAAAACTAAAAGAAGTTTGGTAAAACTTTGGTTTTAACTTTTGGTTAAAAGTGATTATCCTATATCAATTTTATGAAGATGACAAGTTTCTTTTATGATTATCAGAGGTACTTACAAGACATAAGTTAGATTTTGCTTATGTTTATAAAACAAGCTTATGTGGCTTAGATGGTTTTATCTGCTCAAGGAATTTTCAAGTCTGGTCTCAATTTTGTATTTAATTTTAGCAGTGCTTTAATCTCAAATAAGAATGGGCAGTGAGGACTAGCAGACATTTGAGGAAATCTTCTAATATAAAATATAGGAATTAACCTCCCTCATAAAAAAAAAATATGCCTCAGGGAAAACAGACAATACTAGAAAGAAGAAAATAATCAACAAGTATATAATTAATATTTTCAGAGACATAAGTCAAAAATTGACTTTATATGTATGTAAGAATTATATGTTAGAATGAATAGTTGAAAAAATTTAAAATTCTTAGAATTAAAAATAGATTATAAATTAAAAATTCAATACATTTTGGAGGGTGAAGTTGAAAAAGAATAAAATACAAAGAATGGACAGTAGGTTAGAAGATATGACAATTAACAGATTTGACAGATTCAAATACTGCTAATAGGAGTTCCAGAATAAATGGAAAAAGTAGATGGGAGGGAAATGTCAAAGAAATGATTAAAGAAAATGCCCAGAAATCAATCACATGAATTCTTACGTTAAAAATGCTGACTCAGTGTCAATGAAGAAAACTCTGTGAAATTTCATATCATTGAAGGTGTTGGAATGTTGGGGATTCTCAGATTTTTCAGAGGTGGATAACAGGTTATCTATAAAAGATCAAGTTACATGCCGCAGTAGTGTTTCCATAATTACAGGAATGCTGGAAGCTAAAAAGATCATCAGAATTCTGATGGAAAATAATTTCTAGCACAATCCTACACCTAGCCAAATTTCCACTTAAGAGTAAAGAAAAGATAAAGGTATTTGAAGGCATGCAAGAATTTTTAAAAATACTTTCTATATATGCTTTCTTAGAAAGCTGGTGAGGAATGTTCCATCCTCATTAAGGTGTAAACCAAGCATGAGTAAGACATTTCTCCACACAACAGGAAATTCAGCATAAGGGGATTTCAACACAAGAGAGGTAAAAGGAATTCCAAGGATGATAGTGTAGGGAATTCCTAGAAGAACAGCTGTGTAGCTGCCTGAGAAGATGATTATTTGCAGATGTTTTCTCCAAAGTATGAGCGTTCAGATGGTTTGAAGAAATGAGAATTTTTATCTTAAATTATGGGTAGAATCTTTAAGTCTTTGAAAATTATATGATAGTTTGCATTACTTAACACCCATATTGTGTTTACTAAATGTCTGGCACTATTTCAACATTTTACATATATTTATTCATTTAAATAAAATAAAATAAAATAAATCCATTTATTAATCTTCTGACACAGATATTGTCATTTTTTACCCTGAGGACTTGGATTGCTTCTTAGTGTCTGAGTCAGAATTCAAACCCAGGAAGCCTGTCTCCTGATTTTTGTGCTCACAACCACTCCCAATCTGCTCCTCCACCAATCACCAATTATACTGAAAATTTCCGTATTATGAGACTGTAATCAAAGGGTTTTTCTTTCTAATTTTGTACTGCTTAATGGATTTGAGAGTTGAGATTGTAACTTTTTCTGCCTTATCTTTATAAAAATGTAAAAATTGAGTCCTGTTTGTTGGGTTTTAGCAGAAATATTATATATATTTTGCCATCAATGTTAAAAAGAGAAGGAAATTAGTAAGTACAGCCAGCTTACAGGGGGGTGGTTTATAAGACAGCAGGATGTTTTATTGCTTTCTGTCTAACATTACATTTCAGTTTTAAGCATTTAACAGTCTCTATTATAGATGAAAAAGTGGTTAGAACAAAGACATTCTATAGTTTGCTGTTGGAATTCAAGGTAAATTTTCCTTATGTTGGAGCCCACAGAAGCTAGTGTTACGATGGAGTTTTTTTTTTTTTTTAATTGAAGTGTAGCTGATTTACACTATTATATGAGTTTCAGGTATACAACATAGTGATTCAATATTTTTACAGACTATACTCCATTTAAAGTTATTAAAAGTTAGTGGGGGGAGGGTATAGCTCAGTGGTAGAGCACATGCTTAGTGTGCACAAGGTCCTGGGTTCAATTCCCAGTACCTCCATTAAAAAAATGAATAAACCTAATTACCTCCCCCCAAAATAAAAATCCCTTAAAAAAAAGAAAAGTTGTCCAAAAAATAAATAAATAAAGTTATTATAAAATAATGGCTATATTTCCTACAGTGGAGTTCTGGTGTAATAAATATCTATATCTGTAGTTCAAATTAGTTGAAATAAGTTTTTGTCTATTAATAAAGCCTAACTAGGAGCTTGAAGCTGTCACTAACTAGCTCTATCAACTTACAAGGCAATATCACTTCTCTGATTTATATTCCATGATTAACCAACAGTTTTGTGCACCTATGGAGTATAAGTAGGGGTAATAATATATGGGAGTACTCTATTCAAGGGTTGCTTTATACTTTTTTAAGGCTCAACACAGTGATGGATTATAAAGTATTTAACAAAGCCCCTGAAAAAGTGCATGCTATTTTTTTTTTTTTCTGTGCCAAAAGGACTGAGAAATGCTATAGCAGAGAGAAAACTAACACGGATTATTCTTGCCCTGGAGAAATTCACACTCTGATGAGGAAAACAAATAAAACACAATTGCAAAGCAATGTAAGAATTGCTAAAATAAGGGTAAGCGCAAACATCTAGGGAGCACAGAGACAAGAATCCTTATTTCCCTAGTCTACTGATATTCCCACTCTCCTAGACAGCCATCACCACCTTCTCTCAAATTTCTAACACCTGCTAACCCATCTTCTCTGTCAGCTGATAAGCTTGCTTCTTCACCAACTCTAAAACAAAGATAATGCCTGAGGCTGCCATCACCATATCCAGTCATCTACCAGCATCTGCATTTGCATGCTCTGCAGTGATATCTACTTTCATAAATGGTCGTATGCAAAGCCCATCCTCCCTGTGGGCACTAGATCCCAATGCTTCTCAAATCCAAGAGGATGTTATTCTAGTAGCTGTCCTTCTTTTTCTGCATTATCATTTCCCCCTGTTTACTGGGTCATTCTTGGAAGCATAAAAGCATGCTACTATTTCTCCATTCCTCCTTTTAGAAACAAAACCTTTTCTTGAAGCCACTTTACCAGCCAGCTACTGCCTGATTTCTTCCCTTTGTAGCAACAGTTCTCAAAAGAATTGTCTACCTTGACTGTCACTATCTCTGATTCCTCTCCCCGCGTTGTCTCTTCAACAAGCTCCAAGCAGGCTGTTGTCTCCAACCACTTCAGTGAAACTGCACTCACCACTAGTGACTTCTGCTTTGCTAAATCCAGTGAACAACTATCAGTTCTCCTCTTGCTTGATTTGTGAACAGCATTTGACACATATGTCCCCTCTTCTTAAAGTTCCTTCTTTACTTGACTTTCAGGTTGTTTTTCATACATCGTCATCATCCTCAGTATTTTCTCCTCGCTCTTCTTGGTGCATTTCTTTCTCTCTCTTCCATCTTAAGTTTGGAACTCTCTACCCTCCCCTAGGCTTAGCTCTTACTCCTCTTGAATTTTCTACCCCAGTTCACATCCACACCTTTATCTTCTTGTCTCAACTCATGGTTTTGCATGCATTCTGTCTGCCACAACCCCTACATCCATATCTCTCCTCAGGACCTCTCACTTGACCTGTAGGCCCAGAGGTAAATTATATTAAAGCAAATGGAATTTAAGCTTTGGGCCCCACACTTGCATGAATCCCTTTCAGCAATGTGATCATATGGGCCACCATTTTTAGAAAGTGTGTAAAAGACTTTATGTAATGGAAATTTGTTACGATGCTGATGAGTCTCTATCTCTCATGCCTCTCCTTCCATTCTTAGGCAATGGAACAGCCCTGGACATTTTGAGGATATAGGCAGTGGAATATTAGACATAATGCAGAGTGTTTTTTTTTTTTTTTTTTTTATGTAAGACACAGACCTGTTGTAGTCCTGTAAACAGTGAATCTGTCTGTAGTTAGGACATGGAAAAAATTGGAGGGAGGAGGGGAAAATTAGGCATCACACATTCACAAGAAGTAAGCTGAAAAGACAATTTCAGTGAAATATTATGAAGAGACTCTTCTATCAGTTTAGGGCAAATGGAAAAAGAAATGGAAGAGAAATGTTTCAGAGAATTTAGTAGTTTGCTACACACTGGGCTTTGTATCAGTGACATATGAATAGAGGGACCTTTGTATTTCTGACATGCAGTCATCCTTCCATGACAGTTGAATACCTGGGAACACATAAAATTTGAGAGGATTCAACAGACATATTTTACATAAAAATTATCAGCAGATAATAAGAAGATACAGTATATTCAACATACTCATTGGTATGTTTACGAATTCAATCCATTATTAACAACTATTAATTGAGTATGTACTATATTCAAAGCACCACATGTATATGAAGCAGTCTCCACACGTCTCTCAAGAAGACTCCTCAAGGAGTCTATAAAGCATTAAAGGTAATAAAATAAAAACATATAAGAAGTGCAAGGTAATATATGAGAATAGTTAAATCACAGACTTAGGTACAGACAGAAATAAAAGCAAAGAATCTCTAGGGTAAAGTGAGTGCAATTGCTTAGGTTAAAATGAAGCATTGAGAGGAGAGAACAATGGAAAATTATACTAACCACTCATATAGGCAAGATTACACAGGGACTTGGAAGAGAGGTTAAAAGGACTTTAATTGTTTCTTCAAGAAATAGTTGTGTGAAAAGACACAACATTTTTTCATTAAAAAAGTTTTCAAAAGTTAGATAACCAGGAAAATTATGTACCTAAAATAAGTTTCTTGCTTCTGGGAGCAGTTCTCTTTAAATACTACAAGTGTTAAATATTGGTGTAACGGTTTAAAGAATAGATACAAGTGGTAATTAAAAGCCACAGGCTGTGAAGAGAGGTGTTTTTTTCCCTTTATTTTCTATAAGAAGAGAAATACATATAAAAACATTCCCAAGCTGATGTCTTCCATTGGGAAGGGGCACGGAGTGGGGTTGGGGAGCTTTGCTAGGTGGTTTTTTCTGTGAAAAATTTAAAGACCAGTAGTTGAGATGTTACTAACTTTTTTGTTTACTAAAACTTGACATTTACTCATCCCTCTGTCTTGGCCTTGGGTACAGAATTAAAGATCAGATATAATTTCCATAGTCTCTATTAATAGAGGTTAAAAATTGCTCAAATAAAAATTCAAACACAAAGTTTATTTGTGTTTTGTAGAAGATTACTCTGTCAAAGGGTGTCAGGTTTAGACTAGAAGCAAGGAAGGCAATAAAGTTTTGACATAATTCATGGGAGAAATGATAAGAATGAGAGTTAGAGAGATGATTGCTTGAATAAGAACATTTAGCATTTATTAAAACCTCACTAAGTGAATCATAAATAATTTGGTCAAAGTTGGACATATTTAGAAGAGCTGAAATTTGAACCTCAACAGTTTGGTTCCAGAGCAGATATTGTTAACCACTGAATGGTCTAAACATAAAATGAATTGAAAGGTTTATTATTCTTTAAGGAGGTATTATTAAAGACTAATAAACTGAACTTTATGATTACAAATGTGAACTGAAAAAAACCCATTGAAGTGGCACAATTATTGTCTTAAGAACTGAAGAGATGTTTGTTTGAATTCTGACTCTGCTATTTGATATCTCAGCAGCCTTGTCCAAACTATTTAATTTTTAAATTTCTCTGATTTGCAGTTGTATCATCTGGAAGAATTATACCTATTTTGTGGAGGTTAAATATGTGATGTTTGTATATAAAATAATAAATAGCCCATAGTACCATTTATATGTATACTATATATATACCTGCACACGTAATATATATATGATAGGTGATGCTGCTGCTGATTCTTGATTCTAAGCTTAGGTAGCAGAATAAATTATGATTTTATTGTAAAATATCCAAAATTGGAAAATAAAATGTATTTGACAATTTGTTGAGACTTTCACAGATAAAATCAATTATTTATTATCTCATTTGTTTTAATTGTGAACAATATCTATAAGAGGCTAAGAGGAATCTATAAGAGGAGAGAAAATAACTTTTTAAAAAGAGAAATTAGTCAGAGTAGAATCCAAATAATCATTGTAAAGCACACTCCACTCCCTCTTTTAGTCTTAAAAAAGTGGGGGCCTGGGGAGGATGGGAGGTATTTAAAATGAAGTTTATTGACATTGGGAGAGGAAAAAGAATAAATCTTATAAAGTAAAAGCAAGAAGTAGCATTCTTTGTTAACTAGATGAGATCCAATTTCTCCACTCTTAGGGATGGATGAACTCTGCTGAGGCTGGCATATCTCCCATCTCAGAGATTATTTGTTAGGGTGAATGACATGTCAAACCATGTACTCAGTTTTCATGTATTTGCATTTACTGTACCAATAGGTGTTCATGTAATATATCACATCAATAGACTACAGAAGAAAAGTCACATGATAATATCAATAGATACAGAAAAGACACTTGACAAAGTGTAACACCTATCCATGATTAAAAAATCTCAGTAAACTTTGGATAGAGGGGAAATTCCTCAATTTGATAATGAACATCAACAAAAAAATCTACATCTAACATCATACTTAATGGCTTGAAACCGGAAGTTCCTCTGTTAAGATGGGGAATTAGGCAACATGATATCCCCTCCCCCAACTGTTTTCCATGATCATACTGGAAAGCCTCGCTAATGCACTAAGACAACAAAAGGGGAAAAAAGACTCACAGATTGTGAAGGAAGAAGTAAAACTGTGTTGGCAGAAGATATGATTATCCATCAGAAAGATATGAAAGAAACACACACACACACACACACACACACACACACACACAAAACCCTCCTGTACCTAATAAGCAATTCTAGCAAATACAAGGTTAGTATAAAAAGGCAATTACTTAACATATGCTAGCAGTGAACAAGTGGAATTTGAAATTAAAAACACAGTATCATTTACACTAGCACCTCAAAACATAAAATACTTAGGTATGAATCTAACATATTATATACAAGGTCTCTGAAGAAACTACAAAACTTAGAAATAAAGAGCAAACATTAAGCATTTATCCTGCTTTTTCAATATAAATGTACCCCAGGATAACCAAAAGTTGATAAGAATTCTTTCTGCATATAAAAATTGCAGCTAATAAAGATGGAACAACAAAATTAAATGTCACTATTATACCACTTTTAATGAAAAAAAGTTAAATTAGTATAATTCTTCCTCTCTCTCTTTTTCCCTCTTAAGCAAGTTTGTGGGTTTCTGTAACTTGCTGTGTATTAGGCAGGTGATACACAAATACATTTTTAAGGATCATAATGGGTGCCTGGCAACGTTTATTTTATAACACAAGTCTCTGTAATAGGAGAGCTCAGCCAGGTGTACAACAAACTGGCTTAGGTTCAGAAACACATTTTTGATAAATTGTTATTACCCCATTTAATACACTGTTAACACTGTGAAAATATTAGATAAAAGTTAATTTATGTCCTTGATAGTTGTAACAAAGAGAAAATAGAGAAAATGTCAGATTGGAATGAAGTCTAACCTTCCACACATATTGGTAATATTTTATACCATATTCTTTATCATAGTCAACCAAATGTCTCTTGACTTCTTTTGGTCACAGGACACTCTCTACTTTTTCAGGTGGTTTTAGCATGCAAAACAAAAAGGGATAAAATATCTGAAGGCAGCTTTATGTTCCTCACAAAATTTCACTCTTTAATTCTTTCTATCATTCCTTAAATGATGTGATTACCAGATCCTTTATCCTTCTGTTTACATACATGTTTCTGGGCACTTCACCCCATAATATGGCTCTCAGAATAGAAAAAAAAAATTATTGCAAGTGTAATCTTATCAATGAGGTGCTTTTGAAACTGTTGCTTTCACTGACTTCAATGAGTAAATATTTTACTTCCATTTGTGTCTTCAGGCATCCTACATAGTTTTCCAAGCTTAGTGTATGGTCACAAATGTTCAGGATATGGGTAGACTTGGGAAACAAGGTCACACAGTATTATTAAACCAGAAACACAGGGCTTCTTAACTTGATCTAAAAGACCAGATTTGGGTGTGAGTAGTATGAGCAAGTAAGAGTTGTTCAAGAATGGAAGAATTGAACAATTGTATAACTTGCAGTTTCCCCCTTAGCCAGCACTATTTTTATTGGATGACATACAATAAAGTAACATTTCCCCATGGTATGTTTAACATGCTGTTTAGCCTCGAACTTTGAAGATTAATTTATTCAAATTATCGGTTAAAGATCTCAGTTTATTTTTTTCTCTTAGTAACTGTGTTTAGGTTAGGTTTCTTCTCTCTAGGACATAGGAAGTTAATTCTGTCAACTCATGCCTGGAGCTTTATGTGTACCTATCATGACCTCCATAATTTGGATAAAAATCTTTTCTATTCATGTCCTTCCAACTAATATACTATGTATCACTCCAGGTTTTGTAATACTGATGAATATGTGTTCCATGTTTTTATATACAATGGCAAGTAATGTCAGGGACAGGTGGGAATAAGAACTGTGTTCTGTGAGAAATAGAACAGAAACATCACTATATTTTCATGACTTTATTCATTAGCCCTTTTGAAGTGGTTATTTCAAAGATTTGAAATCTGTTTAACAGGATTGCCGTTCTTCAGCATTTCTCCACCTTGACCACAAGAATATCATGATAGGCTTTGTTAATTTCTTGGAGAAAATGCACATACTCGATCTTCAGGATCCTTTTGCCATACCAATGTCAGGAAATGAGTTTAGTTTTACATCACTTAATCTCAGTGACCCCTTGCTGTCTTCTAATAATATGATACAGTAAATGTTTATCAGTCATTTAAAAATAATCCATTTAAAATTTTTCTAGGAATGGATATATTTACTTGTCTATATTTTCTAGACATAATTCTTTATGTAGTTGTATATGTTTACTTTTAAAAATTAAGATATTTTCCAATCTCAAAAAATTCTTTTTCACCTACATTTCTCAAATTTTATTTACCAATGATCTGCTATCACATTTACCTTACAAACATTTCTTTATGTATAATTTGCTTGAGCTTAGACAATTATTTCATTCAGCTACATTCCTTCATGCTCTGGATACTCTTCTAGGATATTATCATATTCTTAACCATTTTTCTTACATTCTCATTTGAGATAATTTTTCCAATGGGAATATACCAAAATCAAAGCTGAGTTATGTAGCTCTTAATAGAGCATCCTTCATGAATAGTAAAGATGTAGGAAAGACAGGTATTCGAAAGCCAGAGGAAGTGAGGACACCATTACTGAGACTCTAGGTCTTATGGTGGTAGCACAGAATAGCAACAAGAATAGTCATAGAATTTTCAAATTATTGTTGGTTTTACCCAAATGGGATCTTATGTCCTCTGTACTTTGTTCGTCTCAAAATTGTATCATGGTAATTCCATTACTAGGTTAATTGTTAGAACTCAATCTTTTTTTCTCAGAAAGGGTACTTAAGATTCTATGTTATGAATATAACATTTAATCAAACATATTGTTATTGACAGACTTCCATTTGTTATCCATTTTTCACACACTTACCATAATAAATGGTGCAACAAAGATTATTTTTTGTATCTTTGTATACTAATGCTTTTATTTCCATGGGATTGACTCTCAGGAGGAAAGTTGCTGGATCATATTTTATGCCTGTTGTAACTTTAAATAGCTACTGACGGATTGCTTTTCAAACATCTGCAACAATTTACTTCTACCAGCAAGTGTGAGCATAGTGTTGTCCATAGGTGATCATCAGCCATAGTTGTTTCATTCTTTTAATATTACACAATCTAATTTTTGATAAATATAATCGTTATGAATTTAAAACTTTCCTCTAAATACTAGTAAGATAAAAACATTTTCATATATTTATTGACTATTTAGACTTAATCTGTGAGTTACTTATTTGAATACTTTGGCAATTTTTTTTCTATTTGATTTACTGTCTTTATTGAATATGTTAAAACTGTCAAATGCCTGCTCAGTATTTTCCCCAAATTATAATCTATCTTTGACTTGGTTTTTGGTATATTTTACCTTATGCTGCAGTTATTTACAAGTAAGGGAACCAAGTTGCTTTTATTTTATAGCTTCTGAGTTTCCAATCTTGATTAAGAAATGCAGCCCAACCACTGGATTATACATTTATTCTCCTTAATCTTCCTTAAGATTTATTATTATTTTACACACTTCTGTGAAAAACTTTTGTGAGACTAAAATTTCTTTTTGTTTATAGTGGGAAGAAAAGATCCAAAGATACATCCTGCTTCATGGATAGCAACTTGTGCTAGCATTGTTTTTTTAAGAAAGGTTTTGCTTTTGAATTGAAAATAAAAAACTTTTTCGTATGTTAAACTCCCAGATATCTTGGCCTTTATTCCTGGACTCTATATTGGTTTATATGTTTGTCTTTTCCTATGTTACTTCCAGAACTTTTTAGTTGTTCCAGTTATTCTAAAATAGTAAGTGTTAAGTAAATGGCCATTCCTCAAAATAGTTGCCTTACTTATTATCAGATAATTATGCTTTCCTAAGCTTAAGATAATTTTACAATTAAAAACAATCCAGTTAAGATTTTAATTGGAATTGTAATAAATTTAAATATTACTTTGGAGGATATTAACATTTTTTTCTAATATTGCCTTTTTATTTAAGGAAATAAAATATTCTTCCATTTATAGAGATACTTATGTCCTTAAATATTAAGATTTCACAGTTTCCTTTCTATGCATTTTAAGCTTTTTAAAAAAAATTTTGTTCTTGAGCGTCTCATAACCTTAATTGCTATAATGAATTAAATATTTCCTTTTCTATTTTTAGTGTGTTAATACTGGTAGTTTTTTTTAAACCTACCTTTTAAATAATTCTGATAATTTTAACAGAGTCTCCTGAATTTTCTCTTCTACTTTTCAGGAAAAATGAGTTAAATATATTTCCCGATTCCCAAGATTTTCATTGATTGTTTAAATTTCTTATTGAAGACTATATAATGTTAAGCACATTAATTTGATAACTGAATATGTAATTTGGGAAAGTTGGTGATGACTTGGTGGAGTCGATGCTGAATTTTGAGCATCACTTTCTTTCTTCTGTCTTCCTCTACCTCAGGCACTGAGTCAAGTCTCCCACATCTCGTCTCTACCAGTTCCTCAGTATATTCCAAACCGTGGCGTCATACTGGTAACCCTAACTTCATGACTAGGTGGTTTTGAAAATTACCCTAATGATGTCACAGTGAATCCATTCCAAGTGCCTGGTCTTCTGCCTTGGTGTTCTCTTGCCCTGTTTCTGCTGGATGTGAAGACCTTACTCGGCTGCTGCAGCCTAAACTGTGTGGTAGGTCCATCCTGTATCCCAACAACACTACATGCCAGATATCCAGCTCTCAGTAAGTAAAGAACATCACTGATCCTTGCTTGGCTCTGTATATCATCACTACTGACATTCCCACAGATATAGTCATGGTGTAAGTGAAACCTGAATTTGCCAAATTCCACTGGATATAGCAAGTTGAGATACTGTGATCGAGTCTCTTCTACAGTCTGAAGACTAACTTTCCTCTAGTCCCCATCTTACTCATTTTCCATTTCCCACTAGGTCACTTCTGAACTACTGAGTATCTTGCGGTGAATCCATGTCAAGTATGGCTAGTTTTGGGGATTCACAGAGAAAATATATGAGATAATAATAAAAATTTAAAATCAAATAATGTATCATTGAATGCTCACTACATGTCAGATATTTTTCTAAATATTTTACATGTATTAATTTAATTCTCACAGCAACCTCATGAACTACCCTTATTTTACAAATGAGGAAATTAACTGATGTGGGGGGGTAAATCTCTCCTTTTGAAAACTAGGCTTCTCTCTTTGGTTTGTCTTACCTTATCCATTTTAAGATAGCAGAATATTTCCAAAATCAGCATAGCATGTGAGTGTCCTTTCTGCTTGCTCCAGTTATGGGTTACTTTGCACTTTCTTAGTACTTATTGTCATATTATTTAATTTGTGGCCTTTTTTCTGGTATTCTTAATATTTTGTAATATTCCTTGCATTTTTCTAATTATTATATTTCTTTGTGTGTGTGGCTTAGTTCCTTTTATAACTCAAACTCATCTGTAAAATTATTGTGCATTCACATTGGTTAATTTTATTTCCCTTCTCTCCTCACAATGAATTAAATAATAGAAAGTTTAGTGCTTTCTACCATGTTGAGCCATGTTTCCTTTTTAGAGATACTTGCTACAGGATTATTTCTATATTTAGAAATCTAATTTGAGATAAACATTTGACAATATGTAGAATTATGCCCTTCATTTTATTCTGGAAGCGTTTAGAGTCTTCCCTCTATCCCAGGTATATCAAGATTTCGATAAGATGTGACTTGCTGTGGTTTATTTTGTGTTCATTGTACAGAGCTTTCAGTGAGTCTGTTCAATCAGGAAACTTCTTTCCTCCAGACTAGGGAAAATTTCCTTTTCTTAGTAGTATTACCATCACCCCAATCCTTTTTGCTTGCTCTTTCTGAATTTCCTAGTAGTCGAATGTTTCTTACCCTGAATAAATAATCTTACTTCTATTTTTGTCTTTCTCTTGCCTTTAGTGTATATCTTGGGAGTTGGGAAATTCTGGTTTATATTTCCTTTAAGACATACACTGGGGCATAAGTCAGTTGTCTGCTCAGTGTTGTGGAGGTTACCTGGAGGTTTAAGTGATTCTTACACAGGTATTCATACATGAGTCCTGTTTTCAGTCTCTCACCTTTGCCACACGTTCATGGATTTCCCACATGTTTGTGAGGGTTCTCCAGGGTGAATCATCTGAGAGTTGTTTTGAGTCTTCCTCTAGGGACACTGAAGTTTGATTTCCCTTTTTTTCTGATGAGTTGATTACAATAATGTAATCTGTCTTCTATCAGCATGTATTGTGTTCTGGATTTACAAATGTTTCCTCATTTCATTGAAGATACAGTTGGTGTTTCTGTTTCATATTTTCCTTGAAAAGTTAGAGTGATTTTGAAATCAAGGTGGCCAAAATTATTAGAGATGTGCTACTTTCAGCTGACCAGTTTTATTGCTCTCTCTTGTCTCCAAGGCTTGGCACCTACTATTCTTTCCTCACAGAGTCATCTTACAGCACCTTTTACTTCCCTATCACAGCAATAATCACACTTGGTAGTTATTTTATAAATGCCTGTCTTAACACGAGCTCAAGGTCCCCATGAGAATAAACCATGCTGTGTCTGCTGTTGTCTCCACTAACACAGTGCATTCAATAAATATATGTGAAAGGATAAAAGTGGGGTTTTTTTTTTTGTGACTATCCTTCACCATGACAAGGACCAGGGGAAGTGGAAGGGAGTGAGGTTGATGACTCTGGGCAGGCTTTCTGTCATGTCTTGGATTCGCACTCCAGAAAGACAACATAAGAACCAATTAGCCATGCCATCTCTGCATATGGCTTTCACCATATGCCTCAGCAGAAAGTCACCAGACACAAATATACCATCATTTCTTCCTGGAATTGTAACAGTATTCATATATCTGTTATTGCTCATGGATTTTATTATTGTTTTTTGCTATTTTGTAGAATGTCCTGATTAACTCTCTAGGAGAAAAACCTCATATGTATTACTTATTTTGGCACATCTGCCTATTCTTTTCATTTAGCCAGTCTTTTATTATCCTCTCTGACCTGCCAACTTCTTAATGATTTTCTTCCTTACCTCCTTAGAAACTTTTTTTTCTCCTTAGCCACCATCCTGTAGTATTTCTTCTATCTAGTGTAAGAATTTTTTTATCCTCTTCAACAAATCAGAGTATAGAGATGCTCTCTAAATCCGTTCCCCTTTTTACCTGGTCGAGAGGTCAGCCTCCATCTATAGTATCCGGGGTAGGAAATAGCCTTAAGTGGGAGGCTTGATAAATGTAGGACATCCTCTAGTTTTCAGAAATAGTTCCACCTGTGCCCATGTGAGTCTTGCTGGCCCATGCCTCTTCACAGGGGACATGTGGCCATATGATAGCTATTGGAAAAGACATTTTTTAGGCTTTCAGTCCTGTCCCCCTACCTTTCTTAATGTATTTATGAATGGATGCCTACGTATCAAGTCTTACTTTCTTTCAAAAACATACCAGCATACACAACCTTGCAGATCTACATCAACAAATTTGAAAAATTCCCTCACTTCCATCAGTCCTATTTAGTTGTGCCTACTCGCCAGGAGATCCTAGCAGGTCACCTTTTCCATCTACAGGAGAGGGCTCTCAAAACCAAAGAAGCACTCACCTCACCACTTCTCCCATTTGAACTCAAACAGCTTTAAATTATCTGATAATTTTCACCCTTTGAAAGCTGAGTCTGAAAAACAGAAGGATTTACAGTGGCCGTCTGTTGCTATTTCTTTGTCCTGTACCGTTAGAAATGAGGCTGTAACTCACAAGGATGCATGGATTTCCCCTTTGGCACATTCATCCGCAGCAAGTCATCACAGTGAGAGTACGGACAGGTGCTCTCCTCACCGATTTTCAACCTGCTGTTAGCGGGCTCGTGAGTTGGCTCCCGAATAGACCCAGAGATGAATAAAGATGTATCCTTTGTAGCGTTTTCTTCATTTCTCTCAATGAACTAGAAATGAGTCGACAGAAACAGAAACCTGGATTAGTAAAATAAACAAGTATTATGTGTGTGTACATGTAAAGAAATCACCTTCTTTGTCCCCAGTGGTAATCCATTCATTATTTAGAGAATGCAGGGAACATATTTATCTATTTTCACACATTTCACTAACAAGGCAGCCCCGACCAACAAGGAGAATAAACCCTCTGCATTTTGCAGAGCACCTTCAGATTAAGGAAGCTGGCATTTGTCCGTCCCCTTTTGAGTCCTCACCTATCAAGGCCATTAGCCAAACTGATGCTGGTGCGTTGAAACGAAGCAAAGAAACCCCAATTGCTGCCTTCTCTGCTCTGAGCCAGTTGTCAAGCACTATAGGGTTACAAAGGGAAAATCTCTCTTCCTGATGCCTACAGTGTTGGGCTTATTTTCTGAAGCGTGAGATTTGATTACTCTTACTTCTCCAAGCAGAGCCACTGATACAGTTTGTCAGAAAAGGAGTTCGGCTCTCTTTCTGTTTAAAGAGCCAGGCAAGATTTTTAAAGCTGCGAATTTTGCAGGGTAATAATTTGCTGGGTGGCAGAGAATATTTTTCTAAGTACTCAGCTTGCTGTTGCCTGTGCTGACTGACTTTGCTCTTGCAGTATTGGTTCACATAATCGTGTTTTTCTAAGCACTGTCTTGTGGGGCCAGATTAGAGTGTTGTGTAGGCATGAGAAATGTGGAGCAGCGTTTTGGACAACACATTGTCTACTTCTTGTCCTATTTTTAGCTATATTATATCAGAGATAGGAGAGATAGTTCTTAAAAAAGAAATCATTTCTTCCTTCTCATTCCATGGTTTAACAGAAGTATGTTTATGAATGGTCTGGGCTCACGGGAATGTGGTTGTAAGTGCCTAGTAAGTGCTAGTGCCTCCAATGATGTGACAGTATCAAATGTACAGTTGTCCTTAACTGAGTGATTTGGAAATGCATATTAAGATTGTAGCAAAACCTCACTAGATTGGTAAACTCTTTCACCAGGAGGGGTTTTTTATAGGCCATTCAGTAAGTCCTAAATATAAAAACATGAACTCATATAGGTTCATTTACAACCTCCTCATCCAGATTTTATTCAGTTTCTTTCTGAATTCCTCCTAAGAGAGGAAGCTTACTGCTTTTTTGAGGTAACCAATGATGCTGTTGACACATTACCAGTCACTAGGTTATTTCATCCACTGAGCCAAATCTTCTTCATTTTCACTTCTACTCCTGTCTCTCCCCCTGTGAAATCATAAGTAACGAGCTTCTCCCTCTTACAGCATGTTATTTTATGTTCAGAAGTGGATTAAATATTTCTCATGTATTTGTGTTACATGTTACAACTTACATAGTATATTAACTTAAATGATCTCATTTGACCTTCACACTAACCTCTTGAAGCAGATATTATTATATCAGTTTTATAGGTGAGGAAATTGGGTATTAAAGGGGCAAAATGACTAGCCCTAAATTGCTCAACTCTCACATAAAACAGCAGGGATTCAAACCTCATCTTTCTGATAAATTTTTCAGTGCTGTTAACCCCTAACAATGAAGAGTTTCTGGAATATTCACTAATTTTTGTCACAATTCCCTGGGTGATATTTGCCATTCTTATCTTCTAGTAATGTGGCTTACAAATATCAAACACTGAGGTGTTGGCTGTCCAGTGCAGAATTTAGTGAGGTGATCCACTCTGTCCAAACTGAGAGTGACATTGTTTAGTGATCCAAGGCCACATTCCCTTCCTGAAACTCCCTTCACACTGTTGACTCATGCTAAACCTATAATGAACTTAGACTTGCTGTCCTGAGGTAACTAACAGTTCATGACTCCTTTTTGCTATTGCACAGTTAATTTTAAAATATAAATTTCCACCAAATACTTTTAGTTTATTCTCCCAATATTTCCAGAATTTTTTGTATTTGGTTCTGTGTTTTGAGTTTATGGCACAGCTGAAATGACAGGCTTTTTACTTGGCATCTAACAGTCAGAATATTTTCCAATGGCTTGCAAATTTATCTCCCCCTCTCATATTTAATATTCATCCTCACCAAGGGCTCAGTGAACAAGAACAAATTATATATTTGATTTTATCAAGAGCTTTCAGTACCTTATGCTGAATAGAAAGTTGGGAAATTTTAAGCACTGCAAGTAGCCAGTGATAGAGATGTATTTGGCTAACATATCCGTATTTTAACCATATTTAACCATATTTCTGAGGTATAGCTACTCTGTTTTTACATAGAATGACTCTAGAAATGAAATACATAATGAGATAGCAATAAAATTATAAATTATAATCAAGGCTGCATCAAGTATATAAAAATAAATGCCTTCTACTCAAAAGAACTCATTATTGGACTCACATCTTGAGAAGCAATCTAAATTATTGAAAGGAACCCTATACCGTTTCAAAGCTAGTAAGTGATATGAAGTAGCTATGGTATAGAAAGAAACAGGTTTTTCACTAACTGAACTGTTTTTATGTTATTGTATTTTCTTAATTTAAATTTTGTTTTCTCCCCTTTCTTACTGAAATCAGTTTTGAAAAATCCTGCCTGTTTCAATCTGCTAAGGGAAATTGGGCCTGGAGGATGAGCACTTGTTCAGGGTCTGGCCTAGGACAGGCTATGGGAAAGGAAATGAGATGGTCATAAGGGGAACTGAAACTCAAGGAAGAGTCAGGGCCATTCAAGCAATGGCGCATCTCCTCCTGGACAGCCTTCTTTGGGAAGACTTCTCTAAAACCTGGGAAGTCATGGTTTAGCTTAATGAAAGCAGAAATTTTTTCATGTGAAATTAAATCACAGAGATAAACTCTTGAGAAACCAGTGTGATTAGTGAATCATAGCCAGGATTTAGAACCTAATCTATGCCCACTGTTGACCACTGTAAAGTGCCTTAATTTGGTTGCCTACAGATGGCTTTGGTGAGTACCAAATAATAATGGATACAAAACCCAATCTTCCTTCCAAGCAGCGACCACCACTTGTTACCTTGGTTCAGTGCCAGGGGTCTCCTGTGTGGATGAGTCCTCTCCAGTTAAATGGGTAAACCCTAAAGTACACAGATGCTTCTCTTTTTTATTAACCTCTCTGAAAGAGCTAAATGAAGGGGCAGTATTACAGGAGAAACAAAGTATCCTATGTAAGGTGTGAATCTTAAATAATAGTGAATTAACCCTGACAAATGTTGATGGGGTTGAGCGCAAGTTTTGGAAACACTGAAGGGTTTGTTGGTCAATAAGACCTTCTAATGATTTCACTAATTGTCAGGGAGTATGGCTGTCGATGCCAGCTGGGGAGCGCTAACTGCACATAGATGTTCAAAAGCAGCATTTGCCTAAAATTCAGAAGATTTTGCTCCACAGATGGTTTGGACATACGCCAGTCCTTTCACAAAGCCCCTCCAGAGCGGCAGGCAGACTCCAGCCCAGCTCCAGATGCACCCAGTGATAGCTCCATTATATTTCCTGCAACAACTGATATCTCAAAGGAAAACTTGACATATTAACCATGTGATGAATCATCCTAAACCTGAAATGTCATATCTCTCCAGGAAAACTAAATACCATGTAATTCTCTACTGGACCATTCATCAATTCTTGGCCATTGTCATTGAGAGATTAGGTTCTCAAGAATAGAAGATGTGATATTGTTTTAAAACATACAAAGTAATTTCTGTAGTAGGAAAACTATTGCCATAGAGGAGATCGTTCAGCTAGAACAGTCAGGTTTTTTCAGCATTGTGTCATGAAAATCATGAAAATGTGAATGTGAATTGTATATACAGGTGAATGATGATAGCTGGTAACCTTCTCAGTGACTCAGCATCTCTTTTGTTTAATGATGTACTTTGTCAAATTTGCAGTCTCGACAGCAGCTATTACTTACATACAGTTAGTATATACACATTTCTAAACTAAAGATATCACAGTTGAAATAAATTGTAATCGCAAAAATAAGCTCATAAATTTCAGAGTAATACTCCATTAGATCAAGCATGGATTTTAGATATCATTACCTCCAGCACCTTCATATTCTCAGTAATTCACCACAAAGTTTTGAAATGGCTATTCAGAGTTATGGAATCCATGAATAACGAAACTAGAACTTAACCCAAGGTTTCTTAATTACACATGTATAGAATTGAAACCTCAAGAGGGGATGTCAGATTCCCTGGTGACATTTATATGGTAGGTTAGTTTAAGGGCATGGGCTTTGGAACCAGGCAGACTTACTTTTGAACATGGGGCTTGCTCCTTCCTAGGAGAATGATCTGATAAATTAGATTATCTGAGCCCTATTTTCCTCACTTCTCACTATGTTGTACAGATATAAAAATAATAGTATCTATCCTAGAATGATGTTTCAAGATGTAAAGGAGAATGACTCTAAAACCTAGCTTTAGCTTTTTCTTTTCTCCTTACTTCTTTTCCTGTTTCCAGGATACATACATTTAATGAACACAGTCCATAACCCAAGTTACCAGTCCTTTTCAGAGGTAAGTTTAATATTTATTTATTTACTCATTCATTCAACAATTATTTAATGTTCATAAAGATTGTAATCTGAGATGGGAAAATTGGCTTCTGTGAAGAGAACCAGCTCTCAAAAAGCAGTGTCCAAATATAGTACAGAAATTATCCACCCTGACAACAAACAGAATAAGATCAGAGTTAAGAGCATTAGTTTTGGAATCACACTGACCATGTGTGAAGCATGGTTCAGCCACTCACCAGCTATGTTATCTCAGGTAATTACTCAGCTGATCTGGGTTTTAGGCGTGTTGACTGCTGACTGTAAATAGTACCTACCTTATGAAACTGTGAAGCCTTAATCATTATTACATGCAAACTGATCATAGTAATTCCATACTTACTATACATTATAAGTAAACTTACTGTATAAAACAAGTTTATAATGCAAGTATGCAATACTTACTATACAAGTATATTTGCTAGATAATACTTAGTAAATAATAAATGCTTACTACTATCAATAATATTAGTATTTACATGGAGATTAAGGGTGAATATGTATGTATGAAAGAGTGTGTGTGTGTGTGTGATGTGTGGAAGTAGGTTATCCTAGCCATGTAAAGTGCTGAGGATAGACACCCTTTGCAGTTTACTGTAAGATAAAGATAAAGCCCCAAAACATGTCAAAGAGAGGACACCTTAGCAGGTAAGTAACACAAGATCAGGGGGCAGTTATTAGGGTGGGGGAGAGGTATGAGGAGAAGAATCATGATTGGGACTGCGGCATAGGGATGGAATAGTGATGGTTGACAAAAACAAGCAAGCAAAAGTAAATTTAAAAAAGAGTACTCTGGAAATATAAAACTTATTTGAGATTTTCTTTAAATTGTTTGGAAGTAGACCTATGCTCGTTGCATTCCTTTGCCTAGTCTCACATCCAAGGGATAGTTATTGAGAGCATGGTCTTGAGGATTACGTCATATAAAAGGCAGACATGGCCCCTGCTTTGATGAAGTGTATAAAACAGTGCAAGTGGTGCTTTTTCGTGCCCTCTCCTAAATCATGCATTTCTTTCTACAGGCCCTTTAGTCTACTTGGTATATCTTGTATATTTTGCCTGAGAGAGAGAAAAAGAAGAGGAACTTTCTATATATGTCTAAGGATAATTTTTATAATTACATTGAATTTACCTAAATTCAGTATCTAATATCAGGAATTAACTTTATGCCATTGAATATAGCTTCATATACATTTAAAATTAGAGAAATAGAAACATTCAAAAATATACTTATGTATATTTTATTAAGTGCCAAAATGGAAAGTTCTCTTTTGGCAATGTTGACATTTTTGATGCTCCATGTTGTCTCTGAGCAAGTTCTATATGAAGATTTTACAAATGAGTTTAGTATGTTCTATTATGTAAGTAACAGGGATTTTCAAGCATGTGAATTTACTCAACAGAAAGGTATTTTGTATTAACAAAATGAGCTATTAGTGTAAATTTACTTTACTGTTCCATAGGCTATTTGCACAGTTGTAGTTGTGTGCTGATATTTATAGAAGTCATTAATGTAAACATTGGAAGAGAAAGTATTTACTTTAAGGCAACATATTGAGACACATGATCAATATGTACCATGAAAACATTTGCTTCTGGAAAGTATTGTTGGAACTAGAAGCTTTTGATTGTCACAATTGCTCAGTAACAAGGCCAGCAGGTATAAAATTCAGATAGTAAAAAGTATTTTATGCACATGTTGTTTCTTTTTATTTCAAAATATTCCCTTCCTTCATATTACCAAAATGTGACAAAATAAAAAGTCACTTTGAAAAAAAAATCTCTAACTCTAATACAGAAAAATTTCACGTCAGATTTTCAATGCACATATGTTTTACAGGAAACTTTATTTTTTTTGTTTTACTCTTGAAAACCTTTCTATTGCTACTTGCTAGTAAACCATTAAGAATGTCTTCTTTAAATATATTCTAATTAAACTGTACTACACCATGACATTTATCAATTTATCTTGAAAGCTTATACACACACACTCAAACACACATATATATGTACTTTTTATCAATAAAAATAATATCTTTGGAGTTACATAGATTTAGTTTCATATTCCTGCTTCTTCAGCTACTACTGCTGTGACTTTTGGGAAAATTACTAAATCTCTCTGAGCATGACTTTCCTCAAATTAAAATATGTGTATTTAATCAAAAGTATGATGTAAAAGCTTAATAAAGTCCCTTGCACACATAACGAGGTTAAGTAAATGGCAGTCATTAGCTCTTGGGTTTACTGTCAACAGCGTCTTTATAGGTTCACAAATCCATTTATCTATGAAAAATGTGAGTAAAAAGGAAATTCTGAGAATATAATATTAAGTCAGCTGAGCTGGTTCAGTAAGGTGTTTGGTTAGTGAACTCTGGTGAGGCTTGTCATTATTTTAGACTGAAAAATGACCTGGTAATACACAGAAGGAAGTGAAAATCCAAGACATTTTAAAATTAAGAAAATATAACGCTATAATTTAAGATGGTACAACTGGAAGAGGATAAATCACTGATGATAAAATCTATGGGTTTCACTAAGAATTGCAATCCACGTCCGATGCACATACTTTGCTTGATTAGGAAGTGGAACGCCTCATTCCTTCTCAACTTCCTACCTACATTGGAGACACACTGTACCTATTAAAAAAACTGGACAATATTTCTTCTGCTCAAGTATTAATATTTGAGACAACTAGAATACTGCTTTTCGGACACTTCCTTTCTCTTCCATCATGTTCCTGTCTATGCTATTTCTGAATAGTATATTTTCTACTAGAAAAGACTATTTTTTACTGCTAGAACATAAAAGGTCAATAAATGGTAGTGGTTATGATTTGGGTAGAATATTGACAGTCATGTGCATGTGTGGCACTCTAGGGTGATGGCTTATTTCCAACTAACAAAAAACAAAGTTAGTAATTCATACACAGCCTCTATCACCTCATTAATTAACATTTTGCTTAAAGTTGTGGTTGAAGTAATAGAACACAAAGAGAAATTAAGAAAATCATAACTACAACAAAGAAGAAAAATTTAACATTATGGACAGATAATAAGGTTCTGTGACCAGGAAGCCATACAGCAGCACTGTCTACTAGAACTTTCTACAGTGATGGAAGGGTTCAGCTAGTGGCTGTCCGAAGCAGTAGCTGTTAACTACATCTGGTTATTAAGTATTTGAGATATGGCATGTATGACCAGGGAACTTAGTATTTAATTTAAATTTAAATAACTAAATGTGGCAAGTGGCTCCTACATTGAACAGCATAGCCCTAGGGAATCATATAAAATTCCTTAGAATTAAAAAGAACATCCAGCCAAATGGCAGATACAATATCAATATTTTTAAATGACTTTTCCCATACACCATTATTAAAGCAATTGAAATTATAATTGGAAAATTCTTTCAACTCATTATTGCATTAAAATATCCAAAACTTATTATAATAACTGAATAAAATAAATAATTCTCTTAGAACTATAAAAATGTTTTAAACTTAGCTGAGAGTTTTGAGAAAAAGATTTAAATAAATGAAGAGGTATGTGTTTCTGGATGAGAAGACTGAATATTGTTAATATGCCAGTTCCTGCTAAATTAATTTGTGGGTTTAAGACTATTTCAGTCAAAAAATTAAGTCAATTTAGTGCAATGGGACTTAATTAAAATTTTAAAAGTTAATTTAGTGTAGACTTGTATTACATGATGCTTTTCTCTGCAAGAAGATTAAACATCCCATCCCTTTGAACTCAGGTCTTGCCTTGTGAATAGATTTGGCCAAGGAATTAGGGGTGCAGTGGGCATTCTAGAAGCCAGCTATGTTTGTTTGTTTTTTCCTTCAGCATTGAAATCTGCAATATTCCAGAGTAAAAACTTCCAGAATAGCTGCAGCCAACCCAGGATAGACATGTAGCATGAACAAGAAACTTTAGTTATTGTAAGCAACTGAGATAAATAGACATATCTATCAATATTCCTTTGTGTTTCAGCCATATTAAATATGGTTCATATTAACATGTAATCTAAAATACAAATATTACAGCAACTCGGTATTGGTATAAGACACAACAAACTGATGACTGATTGTATTGGAGTAGAATGTACACTTTATGTAAAACACAAAATGAATAGAGAAGGGATACTTTATTAGGTAAATAGTAGTTATTAGGAATTTGGGAAAAATCTATCAATTTAGACAAATTCTTACAAAGTTAGATTTACTATAGACTATAAACATTAAGTATTAATAAATAAACTATATAATAAATAAAATAAAAACAATTGAAGAAACACAAAGGAAAAGATTTTCAAGTAAGGCAAACTAAAAATGCCCTAGGTAAATAAAAATGAAGTAAGTAAGCTTTAAAAAAAAATGACATTTAAAAAAAAGTCTCATAAATAATAGCAGACTAGATTTGATTTTCTGGGTGTCTAAATAGATAGATGGATAAATACAGATAGGTAGATATAATTTATACATGTCAGTAAGAAAACAAGTTTTCAAAAATGTGAAGATGCTATGAGCAAATTTGTAAAATTTGTAAAAATTTATAAAAATTAAGCATATGTAATTTATAGTATCTTACTAATAATGAGAATTACGTAAACAAAAATATCTTTTTCTTTTCAATATTTCAAATGGGCAGATTTTTTTTGAAGTTAATACTCAAGGCTGAAGATGGTTTACTGAACCAAGCATTCTCATACAATGATAGTTGAAGTGTAAATTGGTACAAACTTTCTAGAGAGCATTTTTTTCATTATGTATTAAGATTTGTAAAAATATTAACACTATTTGCATCAAGTGGAATTAATAATTTTACTTCTAGAAATCTACCTAAAGGAGATACTCAGTAATTTAGAAGAAATGTATATACAGTAGATTCACTGCATTTTTTTTAAAGTAAACAAGAAATAACCTAAATATACAGTAGTGGAGTATACATATGGTATCATCACCATTTCAAATAATATAATTCATTTATTAAAATCAGAGTTTTAAAAATCCTTAATATCTTAGGAAATTGTATGCCATGAAATAGATAATAAAAAAGATAATAATAATACTTTATATAATTTAAATTTGGAAGAAACATATATACAAAGAAGGAAAATTAACTGAGTATAACTAGATATAAAATAAAATACTCTTAAGTTTTTATTTATTTGAAAACATTTACTATTCTTAATCACAGTTGCTTATCCAGAGATGAAGCTGAATTTATGACAAGAAACAGGTTATTTAACAATTATTTCAATAATAAGACTAGCATTAACATTTATATTTTTATTAAAATCAATAGAATAGACTGTGCCAAAAAGGCTTTTTCCTCAAGACCATTTGGAATTTAAATTTTGATGAGAAAAGCTTAGTGAGTAAAGTGTCTTTTACTATGAATTCTTAAGCATGGTTATTTCTAACATGATTGTTCTAACATCTGGTTACATTAAATAGTATATTTATTTTGGAGTTTCTTATTGTGATTACTGTAATGAAATTTGACCTATTCATCAATATATTATGCCTCTTTTGAGATTCTAATTAGAACTTGTCAAACCAACTAGAGATAATCATTAGCATCTATCCTTCTGGTCCTGAGTTGATGGCAAATGGATCTATAAAACTTCCACTGGGTTTAGGTCAGGCATTTCAGGAAATTCTTGAAGTCTACAAAGGAAGTAGAATTCTTTGTTTTCATAGAAGTAATGGTCTGAAGGATAACAGATTTGAACACAATAAGATGATAGAACAGATTTTACAATGTATTGCTTTAAGTTTCAAGAGTTTAATGTAGAGCATGAGAAATCGAGTAAACATAGAACTGGCTGGAAGCCTCCATCTTATATTTTGAACTATTCCCTTAGCATTTTAGCATCCCAGAGGTGAGCGTGTGTTGCCCACCACTAAAAATGACAGATATTTTACCCGAAAAAGCTACTAGACTTAGGAGACTGTGTTCTCCAGATTTTCCAGGTCAGTTGTTGTTCAAATGTCATTAAGGTAACACAGAAAAAAGAAGCTTTGCCTTTGATAAGGATTCATAAACTGGGAGTCTGGGCTGGATATTGGGGGGAAGTGGAACTCTGCCTACAACTTCTTTTTCTTAGCTTCAAAAGTGAGTTTCAACAATTATTGCTAGAACATTTTTCTTCTATCATGATTTCATCTACTTAATAGTCAGTGGTTACATTTTATGGGAAAATTTTTTTTTTCTCAGATTTTCTCAACTAGAGCCTATTTTATTCTGATTTCTTAGTGGTTGCATAAAGGAGTTCACCTTAACAGGATACTCCTTTTAGGTTGGGGAGATAGGCACTGATGTCAGAAGCACGAGCTCTTTCAATTGGAGAGAAAAAGATAAGGTTGAAAGTGGCAAATTAATTGACCAGCTATGGTGGCTGACCTTTGCAACAACAGCTAGACAATCTAATGTACAATGGCAAACTTGGCTGTGGATCAGCTGGTATTGTTACCCACAAAGATGCAATATGGTGGAGGAAGTCAAAATGATACTCAAAACTTCCAATTCAATGGAGCATAATAATGAGTTTCCAGGCCACTGACCTGTTTAAAGTAAAACTAGTGTTTGGGGAAAGAGGAAATAGGATCTACCTCCCAAGGATGGAGGGGTTGAAAGAGCTAGTCATGATTCTGGTCAGGTGGATGTTTGTGCTCCAGTGACAAGAGGGAATTGGAATGATAATCAAAGTATTGTAGAATAGTTATAGTTAACCTGGCACAAAGACCTTGAAGAGTATATGGTCAACCCAATAGGCTTGTTGTCTGAGGTCCAGCTACACTGAGTACTTGGATTTAGTCAACAAAAATGATGCTAAATACTAAGAGCTGGTGGGCTGAAGAAACTGAAGGACTAAGTCATCATTGCTTTCAGGTGGTGGCGATGGGCTTGAGCCTCTGTAGATAGCCTCGAGAGTTCCTGGAAAGAAGGCCTTGAAAATATTTATAGTAAGAGGGAATAGGAAGGGAAGAAGTTTAATTTTTACCCAATGTACTATATCTAGGCACTTGATCTGCATTAGTTCATTGATTATTAGTAAATACTGGGTAAATATTATTTTCCCATTATAGTTTATGGTAATGAGATTCAGAATGTTAGATAGTGGTGTATTATTTGCAGCTCAGTATGTCATAATTTTGAACTACATACTTTTGGCTCTATACCATGATGCATCCGTGTCTGTGGCCCATGTTACATTATGAGGGGCCAAGGTGAATGTTCTCAGCATACTTTCACCTACATGTCATTTAACTAAAGAGATTTGGTATAAAGCTTATTGGAAACTCTTCTGTGCTTTACGAAATTATAATGGGTAGAGTACTGAACCATTTTGTATGGACAGTCACCTAGATGCAGAGTATCCTAGTCCATATTACATGATCTTTAAAGAATTCAGAGAGACAGTTTCTTTGTCTTCAAGGTGGGAGGCAAGCTGATGAATGCACAGATTGCCCTATAAACCTGTCCCCTCAAAAGTGCAAGATGTATTCATGGAATTAGGATTGAGCCTGTCACTATGAAGAAAAAAGATTAAATTTGAAGGTCCTTGAAAAGGAGCTTAAGAATCTAAATTACCATAGAACTTGGCAAGGCTCTTTGAAGACATTAAGCTATGAGAGTATGCTGATAACAAGTGTGAAATGGGGACAACCAGAAGCATACAAGGAGATTAAAGTGCTAGTTACAGGAACAAATGACTTCAAAGGGGATTAAATTAAGATGTAAAAAGTAGAAGGATTTGTGCCGCTCAGATTGTTGGTGAAAGTTATGAAAGTTTTCTTCACTAATTTGTCGGCCTAAACGGGTTATGGGTAAATTGGATACTAATAATCACTGTTTGAGCTTTCAGCTCAAATGTTCGGTTTCCATATCAGTAAGTACCAAGGAAGCTCTAAATTCCATTCCTTTGTTGGTCTGAGAAGAGGTTGGCAATTGGATAAACTTTCTTTAGTCACTATGTAATATTGTTAATATTTGCAAAAGAATTGTCCAAAGATATTACCAGAAAAATCCAAATCAATGTTAAGCTGTTGCGCTACAGAATAATAAAGAATAAAGAATCACTCCTTGATGCAATTAACATTTATGGAGTACTTACTGTATGCTAAGCACTAGAGTAATTGCTGGGCAACAATGGTCTATGCCCTCATTGATCTAATAGTCTAGCTTTATCAAATAACCACATACATAAATATAAGACTGCAACTATGGTAAGGGTGATGAAGAAAAGGTGGAGAGTGCTTACAAGAACATTAGAAACTGGCCTCATCTGGTGATGGAGAAAGCTTCCCTGAGGAAATGATTTTCATTCTTGGATCTTCTGAAAGATGAGTAGATGTTAACTAGGAGGAAAAGGATGGAAAAAATTCTGCCAGCAGAGGGCATAATATTTGCAGAGGTTTCTTGAGTCAACTGGGAGCAAAATGAAATTGTGAAACTTACAGAAGGAGTCAATCAGAGAGAGCAAAAGGGTAGGGAGCTTGATTAGGAAAAGGCTAGAGAGTAGGTAGAGACAAGACAATGCAGGGGCCATCTTTTGAGCTCCAGAGCTCCACATGGATTCCACTGGCTGATGTGGTTATTTAAATTTGGGTTTAAAGTAATTAAAACTAAGGAAAATTAAGAATTCAGTTCCTCAGTTAAACTAGCCACATTTCATATGCTCAGTTGCCACCTGTGACTGGTAATGACCACATTGGAAAAGTTCAGAGAGCATTTCCATTATTGCAGAAAGTTCTACTGGATAGCACTGTGTTATATTTAGCTTTATCCTAATAGCAATGGGAAGTCACAGAAGGATTTTCTTCAACACCGAGGTGTGGAGTGATGTGATCAGAAGGCACATTTTGAGAAGAACTTGTGGCTATAGAATAGAGGTGAATTTGGCTGGGGGAAAACAAATTGTATTTAAGTAGGCAATTTAAAAAAAGCTATTATCCTCTTCTAAGAAAGAGGTTATAATAGATAGGAGATGAGAGAAGTGGACAGGATTAAATTTGGATTAAATTTGGAAATCTAAGGAGAGATTTTTGGTTTTCAAAGTTTCTGGATAGTAGTGTCATTCATTGGCAGGAGGAACACTGGAATAGGATCAGATCTATAGGCGATAGGAGTGCTTTATTTGAGAGACTTGGACAATCCAAGATGTCCAGAAGCAGCTATATATAAACCTTCCTTTCCTCCCTTCCTTATTTCTCAGCCACCACACAGTTTGTTCCTTTTAACAGACTGTTCAGTTTAGAGTAAGTTTCTGTGAGATGCATAATATAGTCAAATTTTGGTCACACTCCTTATAATAAAAATGGGGCATTTAACTGACTCGAAAGGTAGACTCATGTTTTGAGCGCTAAATGAGACAACAGAGATGCCACTATACACTCCCATCATTTTCTGGATATAAAAACCTAATGCTGGAGAGTTTCCATCATTTGTTGGTTAATGGCAGAGACAGTTCTACTTTGCATACTACTTTTTCTGCTTACATCATGTTTCTTCCCCAGGGTGAGAAAAGTAAGTATTTTCTGGTCTAAAAACTTCTGCAGTAAGCAGTTGTAAGAGAAATATCTATGGAATTGCCTAGCCCAAAGGCAGGCAGTGTGGAACTTCTGCTTGATAATGAAAGAGGGAAAGACGCTGGCTAGCTTTCTTGGCTCAACTTTAAAGGCATAATTCTTCAACATTTCTTGATACTATGGCAGTATATTTTGATGGTATCTGTGAATTGCTCAGAGAATTTCAAAGTAGTTTTAAATTTCCTTAGCCACAAAGAGCTTGTCAAAGACTGCTGAATGACTATGAAAATGTGAAAACAAGCACTCCTGGTGAATACAAAAAGCTTACCACTTCGGAACAGGCTTCAAAAGACAAAACCCAGCTTTCTTGTCGAGATAATATACTTTCTGTTTCATTCTATTCACTTACTCTCTTGCTTTATGTATAATTTCCATCTGCTTAGATATCCTCTAAATATCCATGGGGTTCTAATATTTTGTTAGTGTGAGTGTAAATTAAAATTTACTTACCTGAATAATTAATTCATTACAAATATAATTGACAAATGTTAATCTTATGTGAAACTCTTTTTTGTAAACCTATTTTAAAAGGGAGGTCTATACTCAATTTAAAGCAAACATTTTCACTTTAGAATATCTTGATTTTTTAATTTCATATCTTTATAGGAAACAGAATCTACATTGTATATCAAAACAAAACAAAACAAATCTAGACTAATCCTTTCATTTCATTTATGTAAGTACCCAAAGCGTTTAGCATTTGTTCTAAATAATCTGCTTAACAATTCAGTGATGTACAGAAACATTGCCACTTTTTAGACACTAGTAAGATAAAATATGGAAAAAGTGAGTTTATAATATCTGATAAGAAATTAGTTGATAAAAGCTAAGAGAAGATAGTAGTTCCTGTTGAATATCAACTGCATTAAGTATAACTAAAAATACACATCATTGCATCACTGTTGTAAATATATATAGAGATAATTTGTGACTAAATGTTTTGTGCAAACATAAATATTTTTCTTAACATTTAGGATTCTAGAAACAAATGATCAGGCTTAATGTCAATGTGATTGAAAGTGAACTCTATCCTTCAGTTATTTACAAACTAGGGTTCATCTCAAATTATTTTATTTATAACAGATGTCAAGGCTAGAACTCATATTTCTGTTTTAACTATTCCATTAAAATATAACTTGATCTTTTCAGAAATTAACTGTAGGAAAGGCTAAGATATCTAATTTTAATCTTATTAAGATTTGTAAATATAGAAGTGATTGTTATTTCTAATTTAAGTCCAGTATTATTCTTAGCATGGTAGTTATTATAGATGACAAAAAAAGGGAGTTCAGTTCTCAGGGTATAGGGTAATAAATACTATGTCCTGTTACTTTCATTATATATTTTCCAATTCTGATGTAAATGAGAAAAAATGTAGTCATGGAAGTCACTTACTATTATATCAATTTTATACAGACTTGACCTTGACCAAAGAAACATGCTTCGAAAAGTAGAAATGTTCCCAGCTAAGTAATATACATTCGTCATTAACATTAACTCAATTTTGAGATAAATAATAAATCTCTTCTGATTTTATAGCTAAGAGTTAATCCAGTAGAGTGGTTATCATCAACCCCAAGCCTTTTAGCGTTTTTAATTGTTCTATTCAAATGAAAAGGTTTATGGCAGCTTTTGTTACCACCCAATTAATTCTCAAAACCAATTAAGATAAAATCATGCATAATAATCTCCTACTTATTACTAAGTGTATAAAATTTGCCTCATCACTTAGTTCTTTTGACCCACCGTTGACAACTCCTGATTAGTGGCGCTCCAGTACTCTTCACTTCTTTCCTAATTAACATTAACGGACATTTGGAAAAAGACACCCACTTCAATCTGCTAATTCAAATCGACATTACACATTCTCTATAATTTGAATAGCTTTATAATTGTTTGTCTTTGAATACCTGACTTCACATTATTTGGTTTTTTAACGTCACTCCTGCTTGAGAACAGTATGATACTTCACAGCGTGATGTGATTAACCTGGCTGTTGGTTGGTGATTACTCTCATTCATATAAATCTTATGAGAATAAAAACCTAACACTAGCGATAACCTTTTTAAGTTTGTAAAATTGGGTGTATAAGTTATATTTCTGATAAATTTTGGTTTGGATACTGGACTATTGTATTTCTCAAACTCTGGATAATCATTCTACATATTATTAAACACTCATTCAAGTAATTTTATTATGATATTTGAAAAACATTCTAAATTGTATTTAATTATTGTATTCTTTCCATAAACATAATTTGGCATTATATTAATTTAAGTTGATTGCTACAGTGTTGTGAAATTAAGTGCTAAGATACTTTTGCCATCTGGATTTTAAAATAATCAAATTTATGTCAGGAAGTTAATAGCATTCAGATGCATTTTTATGTTTCATCTATAAACAAATTCAGTTAAAATATTTTAAAGAAATACATATTTTAAAGATGTAAAAATATATTAATGAATTGGTGTTCATGCAAAACTTTAGGATAAACAATAAATATTATTAGCACTATGAAATTAATTTATTTACATAAACATCTAAAGTGACAGTAAATTCATTCATTTTTATGTCTATCTTTATAATGCTTCATTAATGAGCTACTTCTGAATTTTCATTAGATGTGCATATAAGATATTCCATGTATGTAATATACTTTCCCAATAACATAATAGCAGTCTACTGAAGCAGTGGTTTCCAACTATGATTTTAACAGAGAATGGGGACATTTCTGTAATTTTGTGGAAAAGATTAGTTTAAGATAAACTATGGGAAGGTTCTGAAGTGAGGTAAACAAAGATATGTCTTAACTTCAAAATGTCTTCTTTGAAGCTATCACATATTTCCCTCATACTGCATGGATAATGTTACCATAATTTTAATAATATAGTTAGCAATAAAAACACTTTGATTGACTGTTGATAAAGAACTGGAATTCTTATTCCAGCCTTCCAATTTAAACACCACAAGTAAAAGTTGATTAGATGCCAGTGTCTCAGGTCACCAATCATGCAAGTATTGACGGTCCAGGCAGCAAAATTTGTCTAAGAAATTAGTCAAGGTTTGGGGGCAAGGTGAAGTCACCCAGTCTCTATAATTAATAGGACATGCAGTTAAAGAATAGGTTGAAACAACAGAACTTACTAATGAAAGGTAGCCTCTATTTTCTTAAAGAATTAGAAAAAGAAAGGCATTTATTTAGAAATAAGTAATTTGGTATGATTGAAGGAGATGAGATGAGAATGGTAGGGGAGGTGTTTAAAATGTAATTGTCTTTTTTGGACAATCTTACTCTCAGGTAATAAACTACTTCCTTAACTTTACGCAAATGCTGGTATGCATTTTTTAAATGTATAGTCTGTTAGACTGATGATTTCATCTCTGTTAGATATGAGTCCAAGAAATGAGAAGAAATGAGTCGGTTATACTGAACTGTTTTTCACTGAAACTGCCAGCTGCCCTCAAAGTCTTGAATTGATAGTAACAAGTTAAGTAGCTCAAAAGAAATTCAGGTATAGTTTTTTAACACAATGTGAAGATAAAATGTAAAATGGAATGTCAATGATATCAATGGAAACAACAATCATAAATCAACTTGAAACAGCTGGAAACACATTCTGAAAGAGAAGTCTGGAGCCCTGAGTTGCTAGGGAACACGATCATAACAGTAACTTTTATTTACATGTGATTTAACTTTGATCAACTTAGAAGAAGAGGCATCTTTTTTAAGTTGACTGAATCTGTATTTGAAGTTAGTTTTTCACCTGGAAACATTTCACCTACAAAGATATTATTGCATTTATTGAATAATGTTTTTGATAAGGAAATAACCCTTGAGGCTTTGTTTCCTCTGTAAAGTGAAATCACACTCACATGCCTACATCAGCAGTGTTGTTTTTTAAAGCCTTCTTACTCAACATGGGAAATGAAAGAGTATCGCTTTATCTGGCATGATTTCATAGCTTTGATATTTTATTGGTTCCAGTTTACACAGAGGTACCTGAGAGCTCTGTACTCAAGAGAGATGCTGAAAAAAAATCCCTCTGCTAATGTCACTTTATCCGCATTACAGAATTCTGAATGTTAAAATGATAATGTATGTTAAATGAATTTCTGACTGTAGGTGTGTTTTAGGTTGTTTTCCTGTGCTAAAGACGAGTTTGAAAACTTCCGTTCCCACTTATACTCAATTCTCAGACAGCAGTACCTGAGAAATGACTGAATATTTTTTTGAGAAAGTAACAATAATGTGTTCAACTCCACACTTTTGGGGAGGTAACTACAGAATCATTTATTTATTCAATAAACGTTCATTGAGAATCTACCAGGGCCTAAATCTGCTAATCTGTGAGCTGCATGAGAGGAGATACTTGGCTAATTCACCTTTGTACCCCAGAAATGTAAGCAGATATGGTGACAAGAAATAAATGCTGAGACAGTCACAAATCTGATTTTGAAGGAATGGTTTTGTATGCTGAACTTAGAAACTGGTCTTTCTTCTTTAGAAACTAGGGAATACAGGATTTTCAGTAGATGTCCTGACACTCACTGTGTGAAAGATGGAAGATAAAGTGTCTTTTCTAAGGTAGGAATGTCAGTTGGGAGACATTGGCATTATCTTGGTAGAAGTAATAAAGATTCTGAAGAAGAGTAGCCAAAATGAGAGTGATGAAGGGAAGACAGATTTGAGAAGTATTTGGAAAAAAAAAAATTGGCAAGATTGGATAACCATTCTTCTTTACCCATCTTTGGAGAATTAATATCCATCTGGTCCTGGTTCTTGGCTCCTCTTCTTATGTTTTAAAAGTTTTAGTCACACACTGATGATTCAAAATCTATCTCTAGCCTAGATCTCTCTTCTGACTAGGACTTACAAACACCTTTCTTTTTCATCTGCATGTTTCAAAGGCATCTCCCTGTCCAACTTACTCTTTTCCTGTGTCCCTTACCTTGGACTGTAGCCCCATTACCTGACTGGTTTCTGAAGCTGGAAATGAGAAGCAATCTTAAAATATTATTCCTGCTTTGTCATAGAAAATCCATTATGTGTTCACCTTTCTCATCCCCTTTTGGACTCTAAGACTCCATCATCTTTCACCTGGATTATTGTAGGATATTCTTAATTGAGTTTTTTCATATCTACTCTTAGTCCACTCCCAATCCAATCTCCATAATATAGTTGCCACAATCTTTTCAAAATGTAATTCTGATACGCTACCATCCTTTCAACTTGAAATTTTTTAGTGGCTCCATTATTTTATGATAAGTGCTGGCATCCTTAATATGATACTTAACATTATTTGTAATCTGCCCCCTGTCAAATTGCTGTCCTGCCTCTTCTTATACCACTCCATCTTTTGCTTTCTATTCCTCTGCTAAACTGGGTGTATTTAAATTTCTCTAGATTATATACCCTCTCACCTCAGGACACTTGCACATGCTATTTGTTCTGCCTCAAATGCTCTTCTCACCTGTTTTCATCTATTTGTCTGTGTAACTCCTTCAAACATTAATTCATTAGATAGGACTCTTCCAACACCTTACCCTCCATCCCACTAGAGAGATGATACACATCTCCTATAATGTTTCATAGGTACCAATGTACTTTGATTGGTAGAACTGATCACAGTTAGAATTTATATATTGATGTAATTTCTCTATTAATGTCTGACTTCCTAACTGGATTGAGGGTAAGTTACTATGGTTGTTTTGCTCAGCAAAATATCTTTAGATCCTGGTACAATGTTTAGTGTATAGTATATTCTTTTAATGAATGTGTGCCAATTGAATGAATGGATGAATTAATGATCAATTAGAGGGAATAGGGTAAGCAAAATATTTCAATATATGCTGCCAAAATTTCCTGAAAACAAGCAACTTACTTTCAGACTCATCTAAACATGTGGTCACAAGTCAAATATATACATATACATAATTAAAGTTTAAAGTATTTTTTGATAAATGACTGGAAAATGAAGAATAAGCTATATAGAAATGTCAAGAACTCTTTACCTTGTCTTTATTTGAGTTATGCTTTAAAAAATCATGCTAATCAAAGAATACTTTGGATTTCATCATAAAAAAATGACACAGAGCTCTGTGAGATTCTGTTATATCTAAATTCAGTAAGTAGTTTTAAGAAATTACTCTAAAAAGTATTTGAAAGTTTACCACACAGAGACTGAAGAATTGATACAATATCATATAGTACACAATAGAAATGTCTGTTTTGTTGACCTTCTTAAATCTGTTACTCAGGGTGTACTCAGCAAATCTTGTTAAAGTCTTGCCACTAAGGCCTTCATGAGGGAAACTTTCTTTTATAAATTCATTTACTAACAGCCTGGTAGGGTAACACAATAAAAATTTCCTGGGAATCCAATTTAGATTTAATTGGAAAGGGTCTGACTAGAGAACTGCCTCTCCCATCAGGGGCTCTGTAGCTGGGAAAATGAGAAGGGCCCAAAGACTGGAAAATCTGTATTCCATCCAGCTCTTATGTTGTGTGTTTATGTTTATTTTGGATAAAAGCTTGGTTTTCTCTTCCATGTAAAGGTAGAGATGTGAAAGCTCTTTGAATTGCAAATTCATAGATATCATATTCGGGAAGGTTGACGGCCTCATTGTTCTCTCAGTGGGCTCAAATTCAATATTTCCTGTGTATGAAAATAAGTGTTTTTGGACAAAATATTAGGGATCAGGGCAGATACAACTCAACCACTTACTAGCTGTTATTTGACTTTCACATTCATGACAAGCTGACGGTAATAGTACTAACGTCATTGATTTGTGGTGAGAACCCCATGTGCTGGTATACGTTGAACACTTGGAACAATACCTGCATATATAAGAGCTCAGTATATTTTAATTATTATCATTACTATCAAAGAATTTTAAAAAATCTGTGTCCTCTAAAATCTCACAGTATATTTGGATAGATTTTTTTTAAAACACAAGGAAAATGGTAACTTCCAAATGACAGTTAATATATAAACTGAAGAAATATCACAAGGCACATACAATTACTTATCAAGTAAACTGACTTTTTAAAGGTTGTTACAGGAGAGCAGAGGATGGAGAAACCAGCCAGGGTGGGGAACTAAGGAATATTTTTTCAGGGAAAATCAGTTTTGACTAGCACTCATAAAATTAGTACGAGTCTCTTCTTAAGTTAGAAATTCCTGGCAAATACTTGCTTATAACTATATTTTAGCTTTGTATCTAGCCTTGTTCCAAAAATATTGGGACAATTGCATGAATAGATAAGAGCATGTATCAAAAGTGGGGTGAAAATACACTCTAGAGAATATTCTTAATAAGCTATAAAAAAAAATGTCAAATGCCATTTTCCTGGAGGATGTCTAGGAAAGATTAGAAGGCTATTCCTGTGGTATCCCTACAAATACTGGATTACTGTTGTGGGGCAGTCACTCAGCCACTGCAGAAGATCTCTGAAAGTCATGCACAATAGAGACAAAAAACCCAATGGGACCTTTTATTATTAGTGAAACCTATTAAATCATGCTTGCTTTTGCTCAAAAGCTCCATCCTAAATCTCAGAAGTCACACTCGCTGGAATCAGAGGACAGAGACCAGGGCCAGAGCCAGGAAAAAAACATTGATTGCTCCACTATCTGTGGATTAAACATCCTAAGCTGCCTGCTTCAGGCTTTCTTAGGTCTGACCAGCCCAACTCTAGCTGCCCTCACATGGGAGAAACATGAGATGTACTACATGTCACAGGCTAGCCTAGATTCTTAGTGTTAGTGAATCTCCTATATGAAAGACAGAGGTCTTTTCTTTCTTTGAAAATATCTCCCCAGCCAATCAGGTCTCTAGGATCTAATCAGTCTCTGTCAGGACTTCTCCTTAGGGGCTGTGGACGGAACTGAGTGGAGGAGCCTTTCCCCAAGAAGTGCCTTGCCCTAGCAGGAAGACAGGCAGTAAAATAACAATGCAAATCATCACTCCCTCATGAAGCCAAGAGATGCAAACTCAACCTTATTCGCCTAATGGAAATCTGCGAATACCTTTGAACCAAACTCATCTCCAAGTTTATACCACGTAATTCAAATGACAGTAAAGGGCATGTTTATGGCATGTTGTGTTTGGGAAAAAGTGGGTGAAAGTCTTCTATCATAGTCAAGAAGACTAAATGTAGGGGGGCCCAGATTATAAACAGCCTGAAAACATTTAGTAACAGTTTACTTTAGAGGTCACTTCAAAAAATCACAGTATTTGTAAATCTCTTCAAGAAGCTGAAATACTGAATACAAGTTCAAACTTTCAATATAAAATGAAATAAATGGTAAAAATGGCATGTTTATGAATTCTCTCCAGAAAGTTATTTTTCTTCTGGTACTAATCTTGCTTTCCCCCTCTATGGACACAGTCTTTTTTTATGAAATGATCAGATATACCACCAAGTAGATAGAAACCCTGAACATTAAAAAAAAAAAATCAGCTGCCAAAATTTTGAAGAGGAAAAATAATCCTCATGCACCTAGGAGAAATTAATTGCACTGTCTAAATTGTTGATAACAGTGGCAAGAAGAAGATGCTACTTTCATCATTTATTCAAAGCTGCCAAAACGGTATTGGAGACATTGATAAAAAATTACTACATTTGCAATTTAAATAACATGAAATATTTCATTTTTAGCTGTTCTCCTCCTTTTATTTCTTGGGAAAATACATTCCTCTTTTCAGCTTGGCTGAGCTGATTGCGTGCGCCTTCAGAATATACTGTTTGGAATGATTTAAATGCACTTCCTTAAAACACAGAAAAAGAGAAGTGGAAGTTTTTAAAAGCTCACACATATTGGTGTGTTTTGACATGTAATTTTTTACTAAAATTTATTGTAAAATTTTATTTCAAATTGTAAGCTTTAAAATTTGTAAATATGGGGAAGGGGAGAAAGAAAATTTGACTTAAAATATGAAGTAGGATATCTCCCACAGACAAGTCTTCATGGGTTTCATTTTAATTAACCTGCCTTCATTTTTATTGTTGTATTATTCAGTTTCACTTTATGGTGCCATTTAGACGGTAAACTTTTCACACATCTGCAGAGACTGATAACAATGAGTTTAATTTAAATTAAAACTATCAGTGCAATTTAAAGACACCAGTGCTACTAAGAATATTTGCCACAATAGCATATATCAGTGCATCCTTTATTTTCAAGAAGGCTGTAGAAATATTAGAGGTTATGCTGAGAATTTTTACCCTATTTTTTCTTTTTTACACCAAACTGTTCATTTTTATTAGGATTTGGAGATCTTTAAGAAATAAACTGTCCTTCTTGGATCTCAACTAATTTGTTTCAGCTTCTGTGTGACTAGACTAATTCTGAGTTGTTTGAGCTATATTTATTATTTGGAATTGTTAGAGTTTAATTTTACTTTTCATTGAAAAATAGGAATTTCAAGTGTCTTATAAATAGCATTATTTAAATGGCTTTGTATAATATACAAGTTACTTAGTAAAACAAAGGAAATATATGTTCCAGCAAAATTAAGGGATAAAAGAACAAATAAATAATGAGGCAATAAAATACCTCACGGGAAAAAATAATTATCTGATTGTGGTTCCACTACTTGCAATATTGTTTCACATATATTTGGGTTTTTAGACCATTCTTAAACTTCCTGAGATCTCACTTCTGATTAAACAACCATATTTCACATTAATACTAGTTTTCTCTGAATTTCTTCACCCTTATTTTACGATTTCAAGCATATTGTTGATTTGAATACTGTTTGGGGTTTTCTTCAAATCACCCCTATTTTAGTGGAGGCAAAGAATATGTTTTCACTGGTCTAGTCCTCACAAAGCTTCCGTTGGTTTCATAAATTGAAAAAAGTAAATAGATTTGAATCTGAAGATTTATTGTTAACTATACATTAAAGAAAAATATTACCAGGTGAATATTACAATGTTACGTAGAAAATATTCAAATAACCCAGAAAATGGCAGCTCAGTTAATATGTTAATAATAAATTTAAAGTCTGCTTAACTACAACACATACACAAAAATATTAGCAACTAAAACACAGAAAGTAATAAATCACAACATTGTTCTGTGTACAAAATTTTCTACTATTCATTCATTTATGAAATATTTACTGAGTGTCTTTTATGTTCTAGTCATTATTTTTTATGTTGATGAGTATTTTCCTTTGTTTTTTTTTTGATGGGTTTGTATGTGAAGATACTAGAAAGAAAAATAAAGTAATGTAAGGACAGAAGGAAAATTAAGGACTTGCAACTTTTAGGGAAGAACGAAAAACACTGCCACAAGGATACTCTCCTATGTTTCCTTCTAGAAGTTTTATGGTTTCAGCTTTTACATTTAGTTGTTGTGATCCATTTTGAATTTCATTTTTGTGTCTGAGGTGAGATAAGAGTCAAGGTATATCTTTCAAGATGGATATCAAATTGGCTCAACCCCATTTATTGTAAAGATCACTTTTTTATGAATTGCAGTGATGATACTGCCATCAACCAGATGACTCTATATATAGAAGTTTGTTTCTTGTCTGTTTTTTTCCACTTGTCTATTTATCTCTTTTTGCCAATACAGTCGCTTTATATCAAGTCTGTATAGGCAATACTTTAAGTCCTCCAGCTTTGTTCTTCTTCCATATTGCCTTAACTTCTATTTTCTTGGCGTTCACTCTATAAATTTCAGAGTAAGCACTTCAATTTCTACATAAATAAACACACACAAAAATATTGCTGGGATTTTTATAGGCAATGCATTGAGTCTATAGACCACTTTGGAGATGATTGATGTCTTAATGGGATTTAGTTTTCTAATCCATTAAAATGCTGTGTCCCTCTGTTTTGTTTAATTTCTCTCGTTAAGTATTTTGCATTAATCTTTCTCATTTTTACTGGTACCAATGACTTCCTTTCCATAGATAATGCAGCCAAAAACTTATACAAAAATAAGAAATTATGTAAATATGTTTAAAAACTCCTAATGTGTACTTTAACAATGATATTGCTATGATATAAGGTATCGAAATTATCTCAGAGATTAATAAACTTTTCATATTATTGCCCTTGAGTCGAGAGTTTTACATATTATAAATGAGAATATATATAATTAATGATCTCTTTTAGGGATGAGAAAAAGCAAAGTAACAAATGCCCCAGTTCTTTTGACCTGACTGGAGTCAAGGGAAGTGGCAGGAGACAGCCAGAGGAAACTTAAAACCTATGCTACTTCATCCTAAAATGTTGGGAAACTTGGAGAATTATGGCAGAAAATGTCATACAGTGGGACTTCCACACAGAGTTCTATTCAAGTGGTGGTAGGGACTTCTGAACCCATAAAAACAAAATTAAAAAAAAAAAAAAGGAATCCACAAAATGTACTTGCAGCTGGATTTATCTCTTAATGAAGCCTCTGCTGAGGGAGAGGGTGAGTTCGCCCATCCCAGGGAAAACCTGTAGGATAAATATTGTGACCCAGAAATTTCTCTTAACCCTGTCTCCCCACATCCCTGAGAGGTGAAGCTCACCTAACTAAAGCAAAGGATTTACCATACTTAACTGGGACGCCTGCAAGATCTTGGCATTTTTATTTCATTTTCCTTCTTTAATCCACAGCCTCACACCACCTCCCATGCTGCAGCAGTGACTGTAGCATCGAATCCTGACAGCAATCATCAGGAAGGCTCAGACACTTTGAGGGAGGCACCCACACTTGGGTACCAGTCACTGACCAGCTGGAACATAGTCTGCTTCTCATTTATCTTGCAGAGAAATCAAGTCATTTAGGGGAAAAATATTAAAGGCTCGTTACTAGTAAAGAGCTATTTATTATCTGGGCCCTGCTGTAGAGGATAGTTTTAATAAACCCACATTCAGTGGAGGGAATTGAAGGGAGAGATACTAGGGGTAGATTTCTGACACTGTTAGATGTGTTAATATTATGGAAAACTCAGGTAACAATTATTATTTTTGGGTATTTGTGTCAACATTTTAGTCCTCAAAGAGTATAAAGAATTATCATTTAAATAAAGGTAGTGAATAATATTTAATTGATTACATGATTATAGTGTTTAAAATAATAGTCAGAAATATGACTTTTGACTCACTTCATATCTAATAGTCTATCTATAAAACCAAATTGCCTTATTGCTCATTATAAAGTAAATAGAGTTCCTAAGTTGTAAATCCCTTGACCTGGTCAAACTTATTTCCTACATTCTAAATTCTGTGCTCAAGAATTACTAACCTCCACAAATCTTCTAATCACAGTGATTATAATAATAAAACTTAGACAAAATTATATTATATGCTTTATCAAACCAGGGAAAATTAGTCAGTGTAATAGCACCATCTTAATAAGAGCAAATGGAACAACATACTATTGCTCTTTAAGTTCTTGGTTAGAAAAGATTTTTGTATTTCTCTTACAGTACTTTTAAGGTACCCAAATTACAGTGGAACATTAAGTGAAAACATCATGTATGAAAATTAGTTTAGGATGAGTTTTCTCCAGTTGTTACAATGACCAGATCTACAATTTCCAAGAGAACGCAGTATTTTTCACTAATTGCTTAAAATATAATTATTCCTGTCTTATCCAAATATTTAAAAGAATATTTAATGGGATGCACATACATGTATGTTGTGTGAGTATGTGTGTTCATGCATGGTATATTTGGTTTCTAAACTATCCAAGTACTGATCATAGTCTTTTAAAACCATCCATCCAGCCTAAACATTTAAACACATTCACTACATAGGTCGAGAATATAGAAAACATTTTGAGGTTTTGGTAAAAGATCATCTTTTCTTTTTGTAACATTGCTCTCTCTTTTCCCAGCCTCTTGTCATGTGTTCTTTTTTCTCCATTCTGTCTTTGGATGTTCCTATTCCTCATTAAAACTTCAAGGTAGGATAATTATTAGAATATTAATTTATAATTTTTTCTTTATTTTTTCTTCTTTCTCCCATTTTAAGAAAGTTGTTAGGCCATTTTAATAAAATTTCCCTTAAGGCAAGGCCACAATGAGAATTTGTATACAAATGCTTCCCTTTTTGGCTTCTTATTTTCTAAAGTGTGGACTGACTTAAAAAACAAAAAGCTAAGATGTTTCAAAAAAAAGGAGTGAAAAGAAGGGTACATTTTAAAAGAAAGAGAAAGGTGTGATTCTGAGATCCTGGGAAGAGGTCAACTATGTTGCCATTGGGTCTCAAACTTATTAGGAACTGTATGATGCCATGGAACAGTTTGGGAAGATGGCAGCAGAGAAACAGAACAAAATTACCATCTGTAGCAAAGATATGGAAAGACCTAGGGTTCAAGGGACCACTGTAAGCTTGGAATGTGAAGATGTCAGTGTCAGCAAGGATGTACTGGAGGCCAATTTACCACTTTCCCAACGGAGACTATAAACCCATTTTCCACTTTCCCATATTCTCTTAGGTTGTGCACAGAGCATAAATGGAACTCAGCAGTGACTATATAAAAGATTATAATCAATTTGAAAAAAAATTGTAAAAGTGGAACATTTCTTGCAGACCTATTTAGAGTCCAATTAATACATAATTCAAATTTATTTTCGGTCATTGGTGAACTTTAAGAAACATTTAAAACTTTTTTTTGTTAGAAGAATGATGTGGGTATAATATAATAATCAAGCAATGTCTATGGGATTTGCCAGATGATCACAGACAATTTAGGAACTGTAGTTATATAGTTATCATGTGGGTAAGTCATGTAGTAAATCATTTTGTAAATACAGGTCAATATGTCAATATGTCTGTCTCATTTTAAAACGTTAATTAAAAAGGGCCGAGTCTTCAAATGGTCCCTTTGAATTGTTGGTCTATAGTTAAGCACTATTTTAAATAGTAGAAGAATACAGTTTACTCAATACAAATTCTCAGAGATCTCAAATATTATATATATAATATATATATATGAAAGCAGTGATGAAAGCAGGAAGTTATTCCTTCATCAGTATAAGAGATTGTGAAGCCTTCTTATACTCTACTTGGAAAATACTTTTTCATTAGAAAAGGTCTACATATTTGCATGTATTTATTTTGTATGTTTGCCATAAGACAGTATGACAAACTGAGTGGCTTAAAACAACAAACTTATTATCTCACGATTGTGGAGGCTAGAAATCTGAAATCAAATGTGTCACCAGGGCCATGCTCTCTCTAAAGTCTTTAGGTGAGGATTCTTTCTTGCTACCTTATGGTGGCATCAAAGACAGATTGCACTGGACGTTTCTTGGCAAGAAGACTTTTTTCGAGACTTGAACTAGGAGTAGAGACTATTTCAGTAGAGGAGATAGAATGAATGCAACTTTGCTGAAACAGAAAGCAGAAATCTTTTTAAGCTCTGGAGTGAGCTAATGGAGCTATATTGGAGGACGTTACATGGAGAGGTTGGTCAGTATGATTAGGCCGCCTGTGTCTGTTAATCAGCACATCAAAGTTAGGTTCCTGCTTTGCCATGGAGACTGAGAGATAGGGGCATGATCTCTGTTGATAATTATATTTCAAAAGGATGACTCCCAGGTACCTTGAGAAAGACAGTCCAGGTTGTAAAACTGGCAAGAAGCTGGGAGAAGATTTACATCTCAAAGGGACAGGGAAAGAATTTACAATTGCAAGTTTTCTAAAGTAAATGTTTGGAGGAAAGGGAGGTCAAGGGCCTATAGTCAGAAGGAACCTGCCTAAAGTTTAGTGAAGCTGAGGGAAATATTAAGGCTGTCTTGGTCAGGGTTGCTGGCAGTCTTTGGTGATTCTTGGCTTGTAAACAAATCACTGCAATCTCTGCCTCTGTTTGGATTCTCTATCAGTTGTGGTAAACTACTGATAGCTTTTTAAGCAGGTTTGTAGCATGAGGTCATATCCTTAGGAGATTGATTTGGCTGCTTGAAAAGACTAGGTAAGATGGGTAGCTACTGACATAGTTGGGGCAAAAACTTATGGTAACTTATGGACAAGGAAGGTGGCTAGAAAGATAAATAAAAGTGAATATTGAGGTAGATTTTGTCTGTAAAAACATGAAACCTTGTTGAAAGTTTGAACCTGTAAAGAAGAAGTAAATGGAGAAAACAGTGATGATCCTAAGTTTTGTCATTGTCACAACAGTATATTGTTATTTACAGAGATGGATAGTTACACAGGTAGGGGAAAGTTGATGGAGTAATTAAAGGAATTGTTCTGAATTAAGTTTAAGATCTTATTTTTTTCCTAAGGAAGAATATGAAATAGTTACATATGTCAGCAATTCAGAAAAGAGATCTGGACAGAGATCAGCTTGAAGATTATGAATCTTATATGGCATTTCAAAGTAATAGGACTATTTTATACCAAGTGATATATTTAATATGTATTGTGAGATTACTCTGAGCTAAACACTGTAGCACCTATTATATTTATTATCTTTACAGAATTCCATAATTTTATCATATTTGTTCTATCTCCATTGTAACAATGAAAAAACCTAGGTTTAAAGAGGACAATCAAGATACCCCTTGGTAAATATATCAGAAAATCTAATTCCAACTGGATTAAGCTACATTGAATTGTATGATTGGAAATATCAAATTTGAGATAAATACAGCTTTATTTGAGGATAGATATAGTACCTCAGGAATGTTACAAAGGACATTATTTCTTTGCATCATTCTACTATTCTTTTGTATTACTGGCTTCAGACTAATCCGGACTCACTTTGAGATCAGAGAGAACCGGCAAGAGCTCTGATCTTCCATGGTTTGTATCCAGCAGAGAAGAGGGGGCATCTTCACCCAATCCTCACATCAAAATCCTGAAATTCACTTTGATTCAACTGACTTAGGTCAATCATATCTACCTTCAAATCAATCTCTAGTCTTCAGAAAGACCTTAGGGCCACAAGAAGAAGGATACGTGGCACCAGGAGATTCTAAATTTCCTAGGACGTGTCTATTGAAGCTGCAGCTGGAATCAGAGGTGGGCTGGTGTGATGAGACACAGGGTCCCAGAGGCAGTTTTCTCTAACAATGATAGGAGAGAATTGGAGAAACAAAAAAGATAAGGACAGGAGATGGAACCAGAAATTAGGCCAGCATTACAAATGTATGCAATGAAATTCCCTTCATTTGTTAAAACTGGGCTATAAATTTGGTTATAATTTTTCTAACAGCCAATGAGAAAATTGAAATGTAATGAGTTCCACAATGACAGAAGTCAATTATAAAGCAAAAAAAAAAGATAATTAATCAGAAGAATAACTACTCTAAGTATCAAGTACTTCCTTCCCAAATAAATTCAAGATGCACCTAAAAGAAGAGGCTGTGCAATGTAATGAATGATATCCTAACAGTGTCTTTAAAAAACATATCCATGGCTTACATACAGAGTTCCTTGCCCTGGACAATGACATTATACTAAAATTCAATTCAGTTTAAGAAATCCACGAATGTATTTTACTAATGATCAGAATTAATCTGGGGATAGTCTTTGGAGCATCTGAAGAAATGGATGGGCTGAATATGAATAGACTTCAGGTAATATTTTAAAGTACTGTGTTTCTTTAAAAAATTGATAGCTCTTACAGGCAAAGATTTACATATTTTAAATATTACTATATCTATAGTATTATCTCACAAATGCTTAAAAGCAGTTATACAAGTAGGGGCTGAACAATTAATTTTAGTTTTAATTAACAATTAGCTCAATATAATTCTGTTATAAGTTTGATGGGAAAAAAGTAAGCAAATAAAGCTCATGCAGTTATAAGCTGCATGAACATAAGCAAGCTGCCTGAAGTGAGCAGTGAGAATCCCATTCTACCCAGATACTTCTCAGACCATACTGTATCACTGATTTGAATTCCGCCTGCCTGGATTTCAGATAAATATCGACAGAGGAGCAGTTCCAGAAGCCAGTGAAAAGGATAATTTCAGAATGCTAACTATGTTTTAAAAGAATGATTAAAATATCTGGAGAGGTTTCATTTTGAGGGTGAAGGATAATAGAAATAGCCAACTTCAAAGATGTGAACACATGCCTTAGAGAAGATAAACCAGGTATGTGAGTGCTGATCTAAGAGGCAGAACTGGGGCCAAAGTATACTATGTACAAAGAGATAAAGTTCACTAACTAGAAGAAAGATCTATCTAGTAGTTAGAAATTCCAAACATGAGATAGGTTTCATCAGCAAGTAATGGGTTCATGTCCTTGGAGAAATAATAGGAAAAGATATTGGTGAGAGATGATTCAACTTTTGAATGTATAGTTGTAGTAAGTGTAAGGTTCATTATAACATCTGTCGTTTTGGTCAACATTCAAAATCCTTACTACTTACTGTTAATACTAATCCATTTTTAATGATTTTTTCAATCAAATACCATATGCAATGTGCACTTCTAGGCACTGGATGATAGAGCAATGAATAAGAAAGCAAAAAGCTTTCTTGAAGCTTACCCTATTTGGGAGGGGTTGGTGGATACAGATTAATGTTAAATAGTTTTATAGTAGGAAGAACAAGAAAGTAGGATAAGGTACAAATCACCATCTCACTCTGAGGAACAGTTTTTGATGTGACAGGTGCTGACCACAACTGTGAGAACTGCATTTACCTTCGGGTCCAGTGGGCTCTGAATGTCTGCATTGTCTCTAGCCACTGCTAGAGACAATCCCTGTGGGTTTGTCCCAGCTGATCTCTCTCAGATCGCTGAGTCTTGGGCATCCTTGGTCTTTTCAATCTGAGTGCCATTTAAGTTTCTATTCTGATGATATGAATATGTGTAGTTATACAAACAGGTAATGGGATTTGAGGTGATACATGTTAAAGCCATAGATGGAAAAATAGTCAACGTTGGCTCCTTTAGTTAGAACATCACATTAAAAATTCAGTATCAAAGTTCCTAAAGCTGTATGTTTCAAAGTGTCATCTAAAAGGCACCTACGTAAGAATCACAAGAAATACTTGTTTAAAATGCAGATTCCCATTTCTTCAAGTCACAATTGAATCTTTGTGGGTAGAGGCTGTCAATCACTGTTTGAAACAAACTCTTTAGGGATGTGTATATAACTAAAGTTTGAAAACCTCCATAGCAAAGAATAAGAACTCAAGCAAAAAAAAATATGAGTACCTTAGAGGGAACTTTCTCAGAGACATCAAAAATACAAAATTCCTGTTAAGAGCCAAAGAAAAGACACTAGGGCTCTTGCAGGCCCATGGCTGTGGTACTAAGAGAGTTCAGACATGTGTGAGTCTCCTTACGATTATAAACAAGGCAAAAGGGTATGCTTTCCCCCATCCCAGCCAGCACTTGATTCCTCTGGAGAGGCTGGTTCTGTTGATACCAAATGACATAAAATAAAAAGAGATAAGATTAATGTAAGGTTAGGAGAATTCCTTTTTCAGAAAGCAGAAGGTTTCTATAGTGGCTTGGAGGAATTCATGAAAAATTAAATTTCCTAATTACTTTCAAACAAGGCCATATTATGTGCTAATTGTCACAAGCATGCTTGTACAGTCTTCCTATCTACATTGCAAAATCCTTCAGAAAATCTTTAATAACCTTACTTCTTGTATATAATCTGGAGAGCTTAAAAATATTTAGCACATAGTAAATGCTCAATAAATATTTAGCTTTTGATCATGGTGGAATGGTTAAACCTCTAGATTGTTGGCCCAATGAGGATTCTTCTAGGATGATTAAGAAAGGGAAACAAGAATTTAATGTATATTATAGTTATATCTCTGCAGATAATGTAGATTTAGCCATATATATTATCACTAAATTGAGAGAGACAGAAAGAGACAATGAATGAGAAAGGCCAAGAAAGGCTGAAAGAAGCTTATGGATTTAATTTGTTTACCATTAAAATAAGAAAAAGTGATAGCAATGGATTATAGAAATCCATTTACCAACATCTTGAAGACAGAAGATATCCTGGTTAAAATTTGCACGACTTTCTAGAGAACACAGTAAATCAGATGAATTTAAATTAATTTCCAGGGACAGAGTGACAAGCTTTGTAGATCAAGACAAGTGCTAGCTACAGTTTCACTTGGTTTTAGTGAAGGATTTGATTCTATAATCTATGACAAAATTATAAATTAGGTGTGAGAATTTGGGACAAAGCAAAAAGCTAAATAGAAGTTAAGTGACTGAAGCTGTCTTCCCTTTAGGGGCAGAAGTTTCCCTTTATTTTTCTCTGTATCTTTTTATCAAACTAGTCAGCCTTGGCACATCTACATAGTGTTGTAATTGAAACAAGTAATACTCATGGATGCCTATAATTGTACTGTCATGTAAATTAGTTGTGGCTGATTGGCTGGACTCAAGGTCAGGATTATTTTCTAATACTTCTGCCACAGAGCATCTAGACAGAGCCTGAATGGTGCTGTGAATGCTATACCACTATTTCCAAATATGCCAAGGCTCAGAGGACAAACTTTGCTAACTCTAACTACATCTCTGAGAATCATTTGTAAGATACACTTGGAACACAATATCTCGCAAGTTCAAAGGTAAAATCTTAGAGGATCCCATAATATGTTCAAAAAAGAGTAAGTACACTTTTGAGATTTTGTAAATTCTTAGACTGGAATACTTCAGATTCACAGGGGAATCAGATTTACACCCAACTGCTTCAAAGATCAATGTTTACAAAAATATAGATACTGTTTTTCAGTTTTAAAGTTCCTACTGGAGACATTAGCCATAGGAGATTAAGATCATAAATTCAGACAGAAAGATTCAATTGCCAAATGTTGAAGAACCAGATTAAAAGATTAACAGTACTGAAGGAGTAGGTACAGTGTAGTGAGTTCTTTTTCATGCATATGTCAACAATACCGTCCTTAGTGAATTTTATTTCTCTAGTTATAACGAGAAGGAGTTATACAATCTTGCACTTAGAAACCTATGATTTTTCCTATGATTGCATCTTTAAATTTGCTTCTTAGGTCTAGGATGCTGTCTTGAAAAAAGGCGAGAGGGTCTATCATCTACCTAGTTAGCATTCTAGTTATGAATCATCTATCTGGCTGTCTACATCTATATATTCACTGCCACACTCCAGATTTGGCTCGGTTCTTTGATGCATACTTGGGGAAAACAGTATACAAAATGTGTCAGTCTGTAAATTTGAACTAGATTATATTTGCTTGTTATAAAAATAGTTTCACCTTAAGGAGGCAATACTTCTTTGTTTTAAATAATCAGATTACATAATATTGATGGGTTAAGAGATTTAGGGGCAATAAATAATAACTTCTTTGATTCTCTTTAGAGAAGAAACGTTACTTAAGGAGGAGAATGATAACACCATGCTGGGCTATGACAGTGAAACTTCAACACAGTCTTCATTGTGGTGGTGGAAGCACGCATACTGTATTCCTCTCCAGTATTCTGAGCTGAATATCCATTAACTCTCCTAATTGCTAGTACATGTAGGACAAGGGTTTTCAACTCTCCAACAGTTTGTTTAACAATAATTCACTCAAAAAGCCATTCATGTGGAGGTCTGTATAACAATGTAAAGTTCTCCCTAGTGTGTAGCAGGTAATTATTTTTCTAAAGTTGAGTTGGACAATAATCTTTGCGTAAACAAGACATTCCTATGCAGTCTGTTGATGATTGTTAATTAATTTTTGCCCATTGATGTCATGCAAAAATTCATTTAGAAGCTGTGAATTGCATGCAATATTAATCACATTCTAGGGGTTTCAGAGCACCACAGAATGATGAAAGTGGGCGTTGATAAGCTTTTAATTGCAGCCCATTCAGTTGAGCTATTATGTTTTCATAACCCCTTATTTTTCATTAGTTATCTGTCAGTTTATAATGTAGTTGTTAATTGAAGTAGAAACAGAATGTGTGAACTTTGTTTTCCCAGTTGTATGCTTGAGTTATCCAGGAAGACAAACATACGCGCAGCCATAGTTGTATTGAGTTTTGAAGGCTAATAAAGCAAACAAGATGTAACCAAGCAGAGAGAAAACAGGACAGAGAACATCCCAGTCTCAGCGAGCGGTCAGACCGCGGCCTTACGTGAACAGGGAGATGCCAGGTGACTGAGATGACTGCCAAGAACAGAGGGAGCCCAGATGCACACAATCACCTTGTGTCATCCAGCGTAACGACGAGGAATAGAAGATGGTTAGCTGTTTTTGTTCAAGATTAAATACAACATAAAGAAAAGAAAAGAAGCTTTCCCCCTGCTTTAAAAAATTTAACCTTGCGTGAGCCTTACTACTGAGACTACTTTATTATTTTAAGTAATAACTCATTTGTTATTTATTTGTCAAATAGACTCATTTGTCTAAGCGTTGTGGTACTAATTATCATATTTTTAAAATTCTGCGAAAATAATACTTGATAGAATTTGAAGAAAGATGTTATAGTTTATTGGTGCTCACCTCCTAGGCAATAATAATCCACTAAAAGATAAATAATATGTGTATTCATTTTGTTTGATATGTATTTTTTATCATATTTCTAAGCTCAGTTTGAATCTTCTTTGCAGAGTATTGAAGACTATATACACTATTACACTACCTTCACCTAGAACTACCTCTTACATCTGTCAAAATAATATTTTTAAAATTATCGGGAATTGAAATAAAATAGAACAAAAATTCCTGCATCTTCAATCTTCGATAATTTTGGTTAGAAGAATGCATTTTTTTAGCAAAAGAAAGCTTAAGTGCCACTCTGCAATAAAGCATCTTTGAAAACTATAACTCTTAAAAATATCCTTTGGTTAGTTACAATGATTGAATGTTCATTTCATTCATAGGATGGAAAAGTTAAAGCTCATGTTTTATTAAACATTAAAATAATTATTATTTCATGAAGTTAAATAGGGCCTTCCTAAATCACCTGTGAACGCTTTGCCTTCCAGCATACACAGATACTGTTTAACATGTTTAATGAAATTTTATCATTGTATTACTTTAAATACAAAAACTGAGCAGTATGATGTGTCAACACACACACACACACACCCCCATTTCATTCTCTCCCAAACTCAGTTCCCTTCACAGATATTTTTCTTTACATTTCCATGAGCACACACATAATGTACACTTTAAATATAAATGGGATCAGATTGTGTACATTTTTATGTAAACTTGCCTTTTTCAATTCATATTTTATCAAATACAGTATCTCAGAAATACATATCCATGATTTTTTGAATGGATACTCCATCTTAATAGTAAGGATGCACCATATTTTACCTAACCACTTCCCTATTGATGGGAATTTACATTCTTTTTCAGTACTTCAATATTGCAACCACAGCTATAAAGAACATTCTTGCTGATATTCTCAAGAGATTTCATACTGTAAGTCTTCTAATGTTTATCAAGAATGGTGTTCATCATTAAGATCAAGAGACGGTTCTCTTTGAATTTAATTTTCCAGATGCCTATTTTTTGTTTCAGGAAATAAATCTTGGTGCTACTGCTGCAGGTCTGTTGAGAAGCGACCAATAGAAATTAAAAAAAAAGATAATTTCTCTGCCAGCTCTTAAAGAAATCTTGTATTCAGAAAAGAGTACCAGCTCTGCAGAGAGAGCGCCCCAGGGGCTTACAGCTTAGTGAGCAGATCATGCCTCTATTAGCTGTAGTTTTCAACCCAACGCAATTTTGCATCCACCTCCACCTTCCCCCACTTCCCCCTCCCACCTCCCCCAACACACACCCCTCAGGGACATTTGGCAATAACTGAGACACTGTACTTGTCATTACTGGGGATGGGGGATGATGCTAACAGCTAGTAAAGAGAGACTTGGGTTGCTTCTAATGTGTAGGCCAGGCCTTCACAACAAAGAACAGTATGGCCCAGTATGTCAGTAACACTGAAGTTGAGAAACCCTGCTTTGATAAAATTTTAAAGGCATCCTTTCCACTGGCTTTACTGCTCTAAGTCACAGACCTTGGCAAGCAGAACACAGATGGGGTTTTGTCTCAACTTCCATATTCAACTGGGTGCCCTGTATGGGGCACAGCTAGTAGCCTTGAAGGACGTGCACTGAGACTGATGCCCATCACCATGCCCACTCTAGACTCATCATAGGAAGGCAGTTGTTTCCTAACAGCTTCAAAAAGTAACAATATTTCCCCAGTACAGGCACTCGGTGTGCAATGGAAAAACCCTGAAGTAGTTGTCAGTGGACTTTGGGTCTCAGTTCCAGCTTAGCTATTGCTTACCAGTGTTATCTGTGACAGGAAAATCTTGAACTAGGTAATTCTTAAGCCACTTCCAGAGCTAAAATCCTACCATTCTTAACCACACAGTGCATCGTTAAACATTAGGACTCAGGGTCCAGACAATGTAGGCTCAATCCCACCTCTGTGATGTATGATGAGGTCACTATCTTGAGAAGTTATTTTCTCCCTCAAAGGCTCAGTCTCATTACCTAAAAAATGAAAATAATGGTAGCACACAGCTCATAAGATCATTGTAAGAATTAAATATCTTAAAATGCATGAATTACTGAAGAAAACTGGTATATGCTCAATATATGATAGTAGTGAAATAAAATTCTCTAACTTACAAAGTCCTGGACCCCTGACTACCTTTCCATCTTTATTTTTTGATGTGTAAGGTTGTTCTTCAAAATATATCTTCCAACGGCTTTATACGTCCCATCCCTTCTGTCTGATATCCCCTCAGCTGCCATGCATTTTTATCTTCAGTGCCTGGTATATATTAGTTGTTTAGCAAATATGTGTAGAATGCGATTTTTTTTCTGGAGACTGTGCTCTGTGTTCCTGTTAGCTACCCCTAACAGGGGTAGGACTAGTTACAGTAGTGTGGTAGTGATCAGAACTGTTCATAAATGTCAGTTCTCTTGTTCTAAACACATGGTGGGACTTCAGTCTTTCAAATGCTTGAAACCACCTGCAGCTTTGCCAAGGGAATGGAAGGAGAACAGGTATGTGGTTTGCTTTCTGGGTATAACGTAAGAGCCACGATGCAGCCACGTTCTCCTCTCAGCCTCTGTGATCATGGAAGCTTGTCAGTGGATTTTCTGTCAACCTGGGTCACTGAGTGACTTAGTGAACAAAGCCCCCTTCCCAACCAACAATAAACATGTAGCCTGAGTAAGAAATCAACTGTGCTGTTTTAAGCCATTGGAAATGTTGGATTATTTGTTACCTTAACAAAAGCTATTCTATCCTGACTGATACAGGTAGGCTAGGATGGAGCTGCTGACAATTTGGAGTATTTTCCCTCTGTTTTGAAGACAAGTTTTGCAAATACAAGTTGTTTTATTATTGGTAAAGCTGCCTAATATCAAACGTGAAGTTATAAACTTAATTAAAAGTAAAACCTTTACCTAATCTGTGAGAATGTAGTATCTTGGCTTGTCTTAATACATACTATTTAAAATATCTTGTTAATTAAACATTTTTCTGAATCAGCATTCTCAACCTGGATGTGTATATCAAACTTACCTGCAGAGTTAAAAAATGACTAGCTCCCAGAGTTTCACCCTCAGTGATGCTGACTGACCTGGGGTGGAGCGAGGGCCTCACTATGGTACCTGTGATTCCATGTGCAGCCAGGGTCAATAACTACTACTATAAATGTACATGAAGTCAATAAGAAATGACTATGACGGTTGCTTTAAAATTTTTCTAAGTCAAGTGAGGACAGCTTACAGTGTAACTTTGGTAACATGACCTAATTTTTTGAGGCCTTCTTCTCACCTATAACTTGGGATAACAGTTTGCATTCCCAGCGTCTTGTGTGGCTCTGCATGTTTTGCATCTATGAGAAGTGGTCTCTGATTCACCCTTCACCCATAATGGACCCAATAAAGGTCATATATCAGACAGCAGTGGCAATGTCTGAACAACTATCAGCCCTGATGAACAGAGTGGATGTTTAAATTTAAAATTTCCTCTCACAGGGCACCTATTAGTGTTTGGGATTTTTATAGCCATCATCCGTATCCATGATAGTTGGAGGTCAAATGCTGACCTCTGGTGAGTAGTAATAAAATGGAATCTTTTCTCTAAAATCTGGGTTCACTTTTCCCTTCCTTTCATTTGTCTTGAAAAGAAACTGAAAGTATTTCACAGTTAGAGAACACTTAAGACAAACTGAGTTGAAATCTAGCCCTGTACTTATGTGAGAGAAAGGAGACGTGGAGAGAACTTTTATGTCTGGAATACTGATGTCATTATGTAATCTACTTTCCTGGTTGTTTTGCTTACTTAGGGAGACAGACATATTCTGTTCAAATGCATCACATGTAGTCTTTCAGGTAATAGTAGGTAATATCACAGTTGATTGTTTAGGTTTTACTGTTTGAATTGACTAGTATATTCCGAAAATCAGTCACTTTGCCTACACTATGCTCACTGCATACAGACAACTCTGAGGCAATTTCCTATGTCCTACATGATGAAATATGTAAGAATTGTTAAGTCTACTTCTTTTTCGGTCATGAACTCAAGTTGACTTTTAAAGACTGTGTGTCTAGATAGCTCAGTTGATTGCATTCTTCATTTGTTATTCTTCAAATATGCCAAGACACTGGGCCAAAGCAGTTTTCCCAGCCCTGTTACACGTGTTCCTGTCTCTACTTTTCCTGAATATCGCACTTGCGGCTAGTTCGCTTGCCGTTCCGTGAAAGGAGTAGGAATTGTCTTACAGAAACAAGAGAGAAGCAAACAAAAATTCAACTTTGTGTAAATAAGTATGTTGAGGAGAGATAAAATTAATGTAATATTGAGAGAAATATTACATCTATATGTACATATATTTTTATTGCTATAAAATAAGATATTTAAACATATTTATATAGTCTTTTAAATTGTCATTATTCATAAATGATCATGTCTTACAGTTGTGTCTATATTAATAGATAGGATCTGATAATAATAATTTGCTTAGTTAACTTTTTATTCTTAGGACCGTAATAACATCCAAAAACAGTAATTAGTGTGAGAAACAAAAAGGCAAGTGGAAGCATAAGGATTATTCTTCCCTGTTCAGTAAATAAAAAGCTAATGTGCTAATGGCCACTAATGAAGGCTGCCTGTGTCTGTTTAATAAATTATTGTCTTGAAAATAGAATTGTAGACAAAGTATTATCTAAAAATGTTCCAATTTTTAATGGACAACCAGCTCTATACTTAATTTCACACAGAATCCATTAGGGTGGTGACTAATTTTGTAGTAATAGAAAACAATTAGAAGTTAATATATAGTTCTCTCCTTAAATGTCAAACAAAACGGCAGCTGTTTTATTTCTGAAGCTGAATTTACACTTCAGAAATCTTAGAATTTCAGATTTCACTTTTAATTTCATAAATCCAATCTCTTCCAATTGTCTGAAAGCTTTAAAAATAGATCCTTATTCCTGGTGTGAAGTAAAACACAAGGTAATATATGCACATAATTTTATGTGACAAGTATATAAATGATTAATAAATAAGTAAATTTAAATTGTGCTTTGTTTCCTGTTTGCTCCTTAGAGAATTACTATGTAGATTTTTGTGGCTTTTTAACTTGATTAATCTGTATATTTGTTTCATACCTTATCCCTTCCTTTTTATCTTTTGCTTTCTCCAATCAGTCTTTCCACTTTGCCTATAAACATGGTCACTTCTCTAACCAATAGGATATCCTTTAAGGTACATAATCAACTTCAAGTTCCCATATCTTTTTTGTTTTAAAAATATTCTATTATTTCATTTTTAATTTTATAATTTAAATTTAATTTTTAATCAAAATAACACATACACATTGTTTACAGGTGAAATAATATAAGGCTTATAAGAACAGAAGAACAATTTCCTGCCTCGTCTTATTCCTAATTTCTTCTCTCTAGGAAGCAACAAAAGTCAACTCTATTTCAAATAATTTTCCCTGAACTTGCTGTTATTTTTCTAAATAAAATATGTATATGGACATTTGTTAATAATGACATTTGACATGGTTTATTGACTTCCTACTTATGGAATGTAAACATTTACATCATACATGCACATACCAGTACTTCTTTTCTATCCTCTTAATACATTAATAAACTTTTTTTTGTTAAACCTATACTCATTTCAACCATAAATCACTTTTTAAAAAATTTTATTGAGTTATAGTCAGTTTACAATGTGTCAATTTCTGGTGTACAGAACAATTTTTCAGTCATACGTGAATATACATACATCCCTTTTCATATTCTTTTTCACTGTGAGCTACTACAAGATCTTGAATGTATTGCCCTGTACTATACAGTATAAACTTGTTTATCTATTCTATGTATACCTGTCAGTATCTACAAATCTCGAACTCCCAGTCTAACCATAAATCACTTTTAGCTCACTCACATATTATGTCATTATATTGTTTATTTTCTTGTACAACTTTTTCTACTCTCAAGGTGAGGTGGGAACCCCCATAAAAAAAGACCAGCAGGACCCCGAGGCAGGACCACTGCTCTCCTGCCAGCACCATCTGGTTCCCTGGCCCAGAGGCTTTATCTCACTCTTTGACTCTGAAATGGCTTACTTCTAGGAAAGTGGAACTTACCCCTAAAATTCTATTGGTTCCCTGAGTTAACTCCTGATTGGTCCATTTGTAGTACTTTATTTGCATGGAGCTCACTCCTGATTGGTTATTTCCCTCACTCCTTATTGGTCCATTTCTCTCACTCCTGATTGGTTATTTCTCTCCCTCCTGATTGGTCCATTTCTACAAAGCTTGTTCCTAATTAGTCAACTTTTGTTCTACCTTATTTTCATATGATGTTGCAAAGTGTATACTGGCAGCCTATAAAAGCCTGTGTAAACCTATAGACGGGGTCCAGAGCTTGGAGTGTTAACTCCTCTGGGCCCACTGGCATAATAAACCTGAGTTCTCTAACTCTCTGAGTGCTGCTTGGTCTCTTGCGGGGATCCAGGTTGCTGTCACAACTGAGCTGTAACACCGAGCTGTAACACTGAGCTGTCACACACTTTTCTGCAACAAAAGAAGAAAATGGCCTTGATTTTTCAATTGTTGAAGCTCTACTGTTAACTATTCCCTACTGATTCACAGACTGTCTGGAGAGATTTATTAATGGGACCAAACACATCAGATGATCTACCAGGTCCACTTTCTTCCCCCTAAACATTCTTCATATTGCTCCTGACTTTCTGCACCAACTTGAGTTGTTTCCTCTGCAATAATTTAGCTGCAGAATGACTTCCCTAGGCTTTTCTTTCCTTTCTGGGAATTTTCTCTTTTCTTCCAAAGTCAATCTCTTGTTTACTGAATCTTACTCCTTTTTCTTTCTTATTTTATGATCTGATTTTGGTGAAGCAAATCGTCCCCTATCTTCTTAAAAAAATGCATGGGTGTATAGAAAATTCTTGAGTCTCTTTATCTTTGAAAATGTCTGCTCTTTCCTCATATGTCATTAATGCTCAGTTCAGGGTTAGAATTCCAGCTTGGAAATTGTATTTTTTTTTAAGAATTTTAAGACATTATTTTATTGCTTCTAGTTTCCAGTGCTCTTATTGAAAATCCTAAAAGCTGTTCTGATGCTTATTCATTAGTTGTATAAGATTTTATGTTTATTTTTCTTTAATCCTGATGTATTGGCTCGGGTGGTGTGGACCTTTTTGTTTTTCATATATTTTGTTGACGTAGATACTATTTATAAATGAAGAACTGGGGCACAGATAAGATCAGTAACTTGCCCAAAGTTATTTACGAAGTGAATAACAAAACCTAGATTAGAACCCAGTTAGTCTAGCTCTACAGTGTCCTCTCTTGACCATTAAATTAAACTAGGAAGTGAATAGCTTTTTGTAAATTTAAATTAGGATAAGTCTTTTGTTATCAAGTCTCCCAAGAATAAGAATTTTGTGAGTGCTCAGTGGAATTTTCATTAAGAAAGCATAATGATTAAATCATAGTAACCATTGTTAATGCATGAATTCTCTTGGAATAAGCTGTTTTAAACACTCTATATGCTTATAAATCATCTTAAAATATTTGGAACATTCAACCTAAATAATACTTATAATTTTACACTCAACAATAGTAATCACAAAATAACAATGACAGTTAATATAAGAATTATAATAAACCTATCAATTAACATAGATTCAAGTAAAAATACACATAAGGCTTTAAAAAAAAAAAAGACATTATAAATTTCATGTAGGAAAAAAGCAAAAAAAACCAGGCAAATTTTTTAAACAAATAGTAATGATAGTAGGCTAACCTTTCATATATTAAAATATATAGGACTACAGTAATTTAAACAATATTGTACAGGCATACTTTGGAGATATTTCAGGTTTGGTTCCAGACCACTGGAATAAAGTGAATGGGCTAATAAAGTGAATTGCATGAATTTTTTTGTCTGTGCATATGAGAGTTATGTTTCACAAAAAAAGGAAAAATAGACTCTTCAGTAAGTAGTATTGGGCCAGTTGTTTACTTATCTCCTTCCTCCATCACTGAAAACACAAAAGTCAAGAACAGCTTAAGGGATGCTACGGTATTAAACAACCCCCAGATATAAATGACGTTAAAGAAGTCAAGATTTCTTTTGCATGCTATGTGCCCATTGTATGTTAGATGGGGACACTGCCTTGCATCATATTCAGACACACAGGTGAGTGAAATAGATAGTATATTGTGCATTAGGTCTTAAAGCTTCTGAACAAAGTGACACACATCACCTTAATTTACATGTTTTTAAATAAAATAAGTCACATACCATCATCACCTTTCAAAGTAGATAATAAGAAAATGTAATCTTACATGTGCATGAAAGAGGAAAACAATAATAATTTGGTGAAAAGCATATCAACTCTTTCCTGATCCTTCTTCACTGAACCACCTTCACCCACATGCTAAGGGAGACTATCCACTAGAACCTTCCATCATGTCATCACCTGAAAGTCCAGGGGCTCTTAAAATCCTATAGTCCTGCTATAGACTGAATGTTTGCATCCCCTAAAACGCGTGTTGAGATTCTAACCCTAATGTGATGGGTATTAGGAGCTGAGATTTTTGAGAGATGATTAGGTCATGAGCGTGTAGCCCTAGTGAACGGGATAAGTGCCCTTATTAGGGGCTAGAAGAGACCAGAGTTCTCCCCTTCCCACGTGAGAGGACACAGCAAGAAGATAGCTGTTTACAAACCAGGAAGCAGGTTCTCATTGGACACTGAATTGGCTGGTGCCTTGATCTTGGATTTCCCAGCCTCCAGAACCACAGAAAATAAATTTCTGTTGTTTTATTTTGATATACTTTCACTCAGACATTTAATAGTAAATGTGACAGCTATAATCCAGTGACAAGGCTAAATTTAAATCAAGTATATTTCCTTTAAGTATTTTTCATTTTTAACTTTTATTTTTAGGTGTTGAGAAGGTATTTAAACCTTACAGGTCCCTGATTCTATAGTTGCTATTCTCTTTTACTAGTGTTTGCAAACTAGCTTTTTTTTTTTTTTTTTTTGAGTTCAGATCATTCTTGTAATATCCTACCAAATGTAGTCAGCGATAAGCAAGGCACAGGACACCATTTAGTTGACCAATGTCTTCTGCTGAAGTTAAAGTTTATTAAATGTATGATCACTTCCAAAATTACAAGTAATATTTCTAAATGTTCCATCAAGTTGTAACATAGTTCATCACAACCGCTAGCTTGCGATTCAGTTTCTATGATGAACACCTCCAAACCCGTAAAACCAGGGCCACATGCTTTAAGTGGTTTTACTTGGGGGTGAAGGTGCAGCTCCTCACTTTTACATACCGTTACTGTGAGGATAGGTTAGGTTATGTGGTGGAAACAAACAAGTCACAAATCTCAATGCCTGACAAGAACCAAAGACTTTTTTCTCATTCCTGGTACAGATTCATTGTGGTTTGGCTAGAGTTCTCTCTCTGTGGTACACTCACTCCCACTCTAGGACCCAAGCTGTCAGCATGGCTACCTATGGGAAAATAAAAATGATTTAAACAGAAGTAAAAGAGATTATATTAAATTTTACAATAACTCTTAAAACTTCTACCTGGAAGTGACACATGACACTCCTCATGTTTCATTGGATAAAGCAAGTCATATCACTACATGTGAATTCAAAGAGAAAGGGAAATACAATTCTCACATATACCTATAAAGAGAACTAGAAATATGAATAACTAGCACTAAATAACTTCTACAGTTCTTCTCTCATTGCTAATTAGATATAAATTCCTAATATTTTAATAATTTAATGCTAAAATATTCTATAAAAATAAATATGATTTTTTACATAATCTCAGAATTGAAAGGGACTGGTATGTAGAACATAAAACCAAGCATTCAGAGAAGAATGTGTTCATGAATACTACTACATGAAATTTTTAAAATTGATAAAATATTTTTTAAAAACACCATAAACAAAAATCAAAAGACAAATGACTGATAAATTATTTGTAACGCACATTACAGAAGGAGACAGCACTTCCTTAGTATAGAAAGAGTTCTTACAAATCAATAAGATAAAATGCTATTACCCAATACAAATTTACATAAGGTATATAAAAAAAAAGAAAATATAAATGACTCTTAAGCATATTAATAATATTCGTAAAGAGAAAAGAACAGCTAATTATAGGGAGATTCCAATTTTTGACTTACCATGTTGGCAAAGATGAGAATGTTTGACATTGCACTGATTTTAAGAGAAAGGTAGTGGGGAAAAGGAAGTCTCATCTATTGGTGGTGGGAAGGTAAATAACTACATAATGCAGAAGAAAAATATGACATTATTTATTAAAGTTAAGCATGTACATACTAATTGACTCAACCATTCCAGTTCTAGGTATTTATTTCAGATAGGATGTGAGAAAAGACATATATAATAGGATCCATTTATTGCAGTTTTTTTCATAGTAGAATTTTAAAGACAACTTGAAGGTCCATAAATAATGGGAATTGGTTAAATAAGGCTTAGTGCACAGATTTACTATGAATACTATGCAGTTGTTCCATAACTGCTAATATAGACATAGCCCCAAGATATTCTGACTTAAAAAAACACAAATAAAAACAAAGCACAATGACAAGGTATGATATGCTACTATTACTTGTGAAAACAAAAATATGTATGGATCTGAAGAATATATATAGTAGTAACTGGTTGCCTCTAGACAGGAAAAGTGAATGGCTGGTGACAAGGGAGGATAAAGATTTTTATACAGTTTTTTTTTGTACCTTTTGCATTTTATGCTGGGTACATTACCTATTCTGAAATAAATTAAATAGTCAAAAATTATTTTGAAGGGAGTTTGAATTGCCAACTATTTCTCCTTAAAATAACAGCTTAATCAGTTTAATGCACTTTTCATTGGGCAAATTATATCTGGCTCTAATGCATGGAACAGCCATATGGATCTGATAAATATTATTTACAGCAACATTTTGTTTAATTGCTACACATCCGTTTAAACTCATATCTACACAGATGTCTGACAATAACAATATCCATACAAAAAGTATAATTACTAAATTCTATTAAAATGAAGTACTAACATGCAAATTCACTGGTTTACATACACTTAATATACAAAAAATCTGTAAATTAAAATCTTTTATTTAAAAAAATTTTTTATTGAAGTATAGTTGATTTACAATGTTTCAGGCACAAAGTAAAGTGATTCAGTTATATATATATATACATATATGTATGTGTGTATATATATATATGTGTATATATATGTATTCTTTTTCAGATTCTTTTCCATTATAGGTTATTACAAGTTATTGAATATAGTTCCCTGTGCTATCCAGTAGGCTCTTACTGTTTATTTATTTTATATATAGTACTGTTTATCTGTTAATCCCAAATTCCAAATTTATTCCTCCCTCATTTCCCCTTTGGTAACCATAAGTTTGTTTTCTATGTCTGTGAGTCTATTTCTGTTTTGTAAATAAGTTCCTTTGTATCATTTTTTTTTCAGATCCCACATATAAGTGATATCATATGGTATTTGTCTTTCTGTCTGACTTACTTCATTTAGTATAATAATCTCTAGATCCATCCATGTTGCTGCAGATGGCATTAGTTCATTCTTTTTTATGGCTGAGTAATATTCCATTGCATATATTTGTACCACATCTTCTTTATCCATTCATCTGTCGATGGGCATTTAGGTTTCTTTCATGTCTTGGCTATTGTAAATAGTGCTGCTATAAACGTTGGGGTGCATATATGTCTTTTCAAGTTAGAGTTTTCTCCAAATATGTGCCCAGGATTGCTGAATCATATGGCAACTCTATTTTTAGTTTTTTAAGGAAAAACAGCTAGACAAATATCACAAAACAAAATAAATATCAACTTCTGAAAACCCACTAAATATATATATATATATATATATAATTCAGAGAAGACCTTTTCAAGGCCTTACATGACATCACTTTCAGTTGTTTTTGAAATTTGCTGAGCATCATAATCACATGTAAAATGCTATCACCCACATCCCAGCCGTCTGCTGGAGAAGAGGCAGTAAATCGTAGTGTGTAGAAGTCCAGTGCCTGAGTCAGACAACCCAGACTTACATTCTAACTTTATACTAATTAGCTCTTAAAGCTTGGATTTCCTCATCTATGTAAAAATTCACAAAGCCAGGAGTATGAGAAAACCATCATTCTACCTTACATGTAATTCTAATGAGGCTTTGGAGAGTTTCTGCAGTAAGGCATGGCTACTGCCAGCAGATGTGCCAAATCATAAGGCAGGAGAGAAAACTGCTACACAGGACACACACACACACAAACACACACACACACACACACACACACACACACACACACACTCACTCACTCACTCTCATGCATGTGCATATACACCCACAGAGAGAAAGAAGGAAGATGGTAGGTTGAATAGCAAGACTACTAGCAGTTTTATTAGTTATATACTCAAGACTACAGTTATTGTGTTTATACATATTGAATTATACAGACTGGCAGGCAGGTCAAGAACCTCAGCAGGCTGGAGCTATGTGCTTTGGGGCAAACATTCCTTAATTCCTCAGAAAATCCTGAGGAGATCACTCTGTCCCTCTCTGCATAATACCATTGTATTCATGATTGTTGTCAGTAAGCAAAAGCAAAAGCTTACGTACATACCTATTTTCAGAACTAAATATGGTAAAATATTCATTATTAGATTTTAAAATACTCTATTTAAAAATTTATTTAAGAGATACTTATAAAACACCTATATTTATACAGGACACTAACAGGTATTTACATTTTGTTCTAGGATTGAGTACAAGTAGGTCAAGCATCAGGCATTTATATTTTTCAGAATCTCCAAACACCACTTCTTTTTTGTTGTCATTACCTTTTTTGTCCCCTAATTAAATTCTTGCATGTATTTAATTAAAGCTTTGAACACCTAACCCCAACTTTCACAGGTACAGATCTATAAAGAACTTGTCACTGAACATGTCAGGAACAGGTGTGGTTTGAGGTCTTTTAATATATATGGACTTGATGTACCTGTGAATTGAAGAACTCTGGGTAGCACTTGTTTCACCTCCTACACTTTTGTAATCTTGAGTCATGCTTTTCGGTTTTATACAATTCATGTGACTCTAATGAGACACTACATACCATTTCTTTGAAGGTGAAATCTCAGGATAAGAAAAAAAAATATTTTAAGCTACATGAAAGTGCAGATATTTTTTGTGTGAGACAGATACACAAATTAGCTCATCAATTTTTGCACTGAATGGTTCCCGGAGTGTTGCTTTGTAAGCTGGCCACAAGTGTCTAAATTCCCAATTATCTCTCTGATCTAACATTCTCAACTTTAGTAGGCACAGTAATTATAACAAGAGTGTTCTGTAAATAATAATAAACAATAAAATATTACAGTGTTCTGTAAATAAGAAAGATTCTGTAGCTTCACCTTCAAATGTTGATTCAGTAGACTTCCTCTGAAGTAAAGAAATAAGTGTTTTAACCAGTTATCTCTTGTGATTCTGACGCTTCATGCTTGCTGACTGAGAGCTACCCTCCAAGAAGCCCTCAGTTTGCCCTCTCAGGAACCCTGTGTTGCTTAGTGTTTACAAAGACATTTACTTTCATCTCAAAATTAAAGAATTTAAGCATACAGTTACTCTCTCATATCATCAGGTTACTTCAGGCAAAATCCCCATTCTTTCTGCAGAAAAGATGGGCAGAAATGCATCACAGGCCTAACAAAAACCAAAAATCTAAATGAAAGCTTAAAAAATATTTTCTGCATATTAAAAGCACACAGATAGGAAATCTGCAGGGAATTGACATTGGAAGGGAAGTTCTCCAAGCAGTGGTGACCCTTCAGTGAAATAAGCTATGCTAGTTTTTGCTTTACTCATTCTCAGAACCTAATCTTAAGAGTATTTATGTTATATCAAACGTTCTCAAATTTAGAATCATCTAGAAGGATTCTTAAAACATAAACTGCTGAAATTCAAAGTTCTGATTCAATAATCTGAGACAGTGCCCAATGTTTGCATTTCTAGAAACTTCTCAATTGATACTGACAGTGCTGGCCTGGGGACCATATTTTAAGAACTACTGCATCATACTAAGGAGAAGAGATCGCTTTAGGTCTTTATTTTACTTTGGACTATAATTTTTAGAGCTGTATTTTTTTTTCAAAATCTCAAATAACTTCAGCAATGTCTGTTTTTTTCCCTAAAATTAAGACCACTGAAGACATATAAATTGAAGATGAGGCTAAGACATAGCATATAATATGTAAAGTAATGGAGTTTAAACATAAGAGCTTCTTGCAGCCTTTGAAAGTCAAATTTTATTTTTTAACCTTTTACAAAAATATTTTTATTTTTTATGTTTATATATTATCTATGCTTTTTCATAATTTCTTTACTTTTTTATTGAAGTATAGTCAGGTGACAATGTATTGTCAATTTCTGGTGTACACCATAATAGTTCAGTCATACATATACATACATATATTCATTTTCATATTCTTTTTCATTATAGGTTACTACAAGATATTGAATATAGTTCCATGTGGTATATAGTATAAACTCGTTGTTTACCTATTTTTTATACAGTAATTAGTATCTTCAAATCTCGAACTCCCAATTAATCCCTTCCCCCCGGTAACCATAAGTTTTTTTTTCTGTATGTGAGTCTGTTGTTTCTATTTTGTAAATAAGTTCATTTGTCTTTTTTTTAGGTTCTACATATAAGTGATATCATATGGTGTTTTTCTTTCTCTTTCTGGCTTACTTCACTTAGAAAGACAATCTCCAGGTCCACTGATATTAACTACTAATGGCATTATTTTATTCTTTTTTAATGGCTGAGTAGTATTCCATTATATAAATATACCACATCTTCTTTAGTCATCTGTCAATGGACATTTAGATTGCTTCTATTTTGTATAGTGCTGCTATGAACATTGAGGTGTATGTATCTTTTTGAATTAGAGTTCCCTCTGGATATATGCCCAGGAGTGGGAAGCTGCTAGAGGAATAACCCTCCCAGACTTCAGACAATCCTACACAGCTCCAGTAATCAAGACAGCGTGGTATTAGCTTAAAAATAGACATGGATCAATGGAACAGAACGGAGAGCCCAGAAATAAACCCAAAGACTTTTGGTCAATTAATCTTTGACAAAGGAGGCAAGAATATATGATGGAGAAAAGACAGTCTCTTCAGCAAGTGGTGTTGGGAAAACTGGATAGCAGTATGTAAATAAATGAAGTTAAAACACTCCCTTACACCATACACAAAAATAAACTCAAAATGGTTTAAAGACTTAAATATAAGACAAAGACACTATAAACCTCTTAGAAGAAAACATAGGCAAAACATTCTCTGAAATAAGTCTTAGCAATGTTCTCCTAGGGTAGTCTACCCAGGCAATAGAAATAAAAGCAGAAATAAACAAATGGGATCTAATTAAACTTACAAGCTTTTGCACAGCAAAGGAAACCATAAGTAAAACAAAAAGACAACCTACAGAATGGGAGAACATATTTACAAATGATACAACTGACAAAGATTTAATTTCCAGAATATATAAACAGCTCATACATCTTAATACGAAGAAAACAAACAACCCAATCCAAAAATGGACAGAAGACCTAATATGCAATTCTCTAATGAAGACATTCAAATGGCCAATAGGCACATGAAAAAATGCTCAATATTGCTCATTATCAGAGAAATGCAAATCAAAACTGCAATGAGATATCACCTCACAACAGTCAGAATGGCCATCATTCAAAAGTCCACAAATGATAAATGTTGGAGAGGGTGTGGAGAAAAGGGGACCCTCCTACCCTGTTGGTGGGAATGCAGTTTGGTGCAGCCATTATGGAAAACAGTATGGAGATTCCTCAAAAGACTAAAAATAAACTCATCATATGATCCAACTTAGGTTTATTTTAGAACATTTTAGGGCATTCAAGAGAACAATGCTTTCATTTGTTCATTCATTAAGCCCTTACAGAATACTTACAGTGCACCAGGTATTATGGTAAATATTGCAGATTCAGAAACTAAAAGAAGAGGTTAAAAAGTCTCAGTTTCTAAATTAAAAGAATCAGTATCTATAGGGAGAAAACCTAAATACATCATTTTAATACCTAAAGAGTGACTAGAAAAGGTTAAATCCCAGTGTGCTTAATTTTAATTTTGATTTTAATTTTAATTTTAATTCTAAAGTTAATTTTGGGAGGGAGCAGATGGAGGGACAATAAATATGTGAAATCTGATTTCACTTGTAAATATTTCAACTTACTGTAAAAATACACATCAAACAACCCAAGCCAAGGAATAATGACAGTGTTACGTTATGGTGGCTGGAAACCACGCTGCTCTAATTATGTGTTGTAGTCCAGGGAGTAGAGGCCTCACTCTGCAGAGATGCAGTAGGGCCCAGAAGATCCCTGCCTGGCGACTGTGGACCAGGAAGAAGCCGTCTCTTGAGTGCATGCTGTCAATTGGATTATCGCTTTCCTCATCCAACATTTACTTTTCGAAGTCAACCTGTCTGTTTAACTGAGGCATTAAATGTATATACATATATCCAAAATAATTTTTATCACAAAAATTTGGGGATACATACACTACAAAAGAAAACTCTCTTGTTTTTCTAGCTGGGTAGAGAAAGAGGGAAATGATTACTCAGAACAAACTACCTTTTTTAAAGATTCAAAATAAAGTGGCCTCCCTAAGGCCACCCAAATAGTATCTCTATGAAACTAAAATTCAGAAAAGGAGTTTTTTAGCTGCATTTTTATAGTTTGATTGCCATATTTACAATTTCCTTTCTCTTGTGAAATTCTGAACATATGTTCTGTTATGTTCCAGGCCTCCCAGATGAACAAGGAGTATGACTTCTAGTAAATGTAAATGGAGATTTGTTCTCAAGGTTTTATAAAAATAGAAATAAGAAAAAAAATATTGCTAGCCAGTGAAACTCTGAAGGTTGTTAGGTAGTTCTTAAAGAAATAATATCAAAGATTATATGGCCCAGACACTTCTAAATTGCTTCATTATTTTAAATGATGAAGATGTGGCCCTTTAGAAACTTGGGACTTCAACATGTACAAGAAATTTAACATTTGTTATATACTAAGTTCCAAAATCTGGAAGTCTTAAAGGTGAAGGATTTATATATTTAAAATTATCATTATATATGGATCCTATCTATCATATTGGTGTCATAAAGGAACTTTTAGATCAGCATTAATTTTACAAACTTGAGGAGACAGGTAGAATGCATGGGATCTTCTTTTGCAAATAGGACAGGACATATTATTTAATCCAAATGTTCTCTGAAAATAGACACAGCACAGTGGGTTTCTTAATCTCTCCTAATATTCTGCATGCTTGTGTGTTCTTATATTCCTTTAAGGAAGAGTAATGAGGTACATGAAGCAAATTGGGAGAACTTTTTTTTAAAGTACATATTATTCACAGAACATCGAACCATTATTTATTAATAGAATTTCAAACATTGTGGTCTAACTGAGCTAAGTATCACACAAACGTGAGTTATTCTTTTATAATTGCTGGTATTTTAAAAATTTTATAAATACTCTTGAAACTCTTCTGTCACTTAGTATCATTTAAAATAAATAAGAGGCTGTTAAAAGCATTGCTATTAGGGCACTTGAGTAAGTCCACTTCATCTGCGGTGGTGAAGGACCATCCGCGTATCCCACGGACACTGCACTCCCAGCCTCTGTGATTTTACTTTTTTCCTCCACAAAGTTCAGTTGTTCTCTTCTGGTGTCTTCTGGTGGGGTAGTGAGGAGAGTAACGTGGTGTAAGTTCTGGTCCTATAATTACCACTCCTCCTCTCATGGTCCTGAGTATCTCAGGCAAATCTTTTGACGTCTTGGAGCTTCATGGTTTTTTGCCATAAGAAGAGGGCACTGGCTGGATGATATTTAGCCCCTTCCCACCTCCAACCGTCAAAGCTTCATGAGCCCAAGTCTCTCCTTATGGTCTTTTATTCAGGCTCTCTTGACTTATCCACTTCCTATCTTTTCAATGATACTTAAGACCCAGTTTTTTAAAACCACTACAATAATAAAACCCACTGGTTTTTATACTTAGTATTTCTCAACATTTCCTATAACAAATTCAATAATTTTGAACGGTTCTAGACAACTACAATTTCTGTCAATACGCATAAACAGAAATGAAACTGAAATAATGAAGTCCCATGAAATAAATGTGCTAGCGTAGGCATGCACGTGTGCGCTCTGGGGCGTTGGGAGAGCCATATGGCTGGCAGGCTCTGTGGAGTCAGAACACTGAAGTCCTGCTGCTTTATGTCCTTCTTTTCAATTTCCAGTCCCCGCCCTCTCAGCAGCACGCTGTGCAACAGAAGCCCGAAACACACAGGTGACATTGCCGTTGCACCCGTGCTCTCATCGCCTGCCTGGAGAAAGCCGTGTAAAGGAGCCAGTCGGCCCTCTTGGTCGTTAGATTTGTACTTTCTAGCTTGAATAGGTCACGGTAATCTGGAGCAGAGTGGACTGTAATGAGTTCAGAATACTGGGCTCCTTTCTTGCCTCTGCCTGGTGGGTGAAGTCAGAGAAATAACTTAGTAAATTCCCGCATGCCTCTTCTCCCTCTTGCTACTTTCCCTCTCTCACCCTTCTCACCCTCACTGAATTAGCAAGTGAATCTGGTGATCCTCTTAAGTACACAGGTTAAGATCAGGATGATTCAGGTGTGGCAGTTGCTCTACAAAAAGGTGCTTTGCTTTAACAAAGCACTTAAAATTTCACACACACAATCACACTAATCATCCACTGCTATCAATAGTATGCATCAAATACATTTTATATTTATTTACAATTGCTTCGAATCATTCAAGGGCAGCAGAGGTACTTCATGTATGTTTACCTAAGGCCAGAGAATAATTAGTTGAAAACTTAGAGAATAGTAAGAAGTGTGTCTGTGTGTGTAACGGGAAAATTAACCAGTTTGGGTCCTCCCTACCCTCTACCCTACCCCGGCTGCCTCTTTGAACAGTTCTTATTTTTGATTGTTTTTCCCGCTTTTCAGAGACAGAAATCTAAACTTAAAAATTGAAAAAAAAGGGGCAGTTTACCAAGCCTTGATGTAAACCTCATTTGAAATTTGTTTATAAGCCAAAACATTGCTGAGAAACGGTTTTCTTTGGTTTTTCTATAATCAAGTATAATCAATCACCATTTTTAATATGATATTCCTCTTTTAATTAAAAATGCCACTTCTTTCTGTCTGTACGTTCTTCACCGACATGTCTACCTGAATATCCAGTTCCAGGTAGTCATCAGAAAATCTGTAGATTGGGGCAATTCTTTCAATTATTTTCAAACTATACATTGCAGAATATCTGGCACCCTCAGCTTCTGCCGACTAAATGTCAGTCGTGTGACAATCAAAAAACCTTCCACAAATTTCCATATATCCTTAATGGGTATATTCTCTATCAGGAAGTATTGTTAAAACCTGGGCATGGGGGTGTAATTTTCCTAACAGGAAGTGGAGATGTACCCTGTGGACTCTTAAGAAGGAAGCACTCTAAGAGTTAAGAGTGAGCCCAAGGTCAGTAAAGTGGAGCCAGAGTCTGACTTAAGCTTACAGGGAAGACATTTTTGAAGGATCTGCTCTTTCCATCTGTGGTTTTCTCTTAAATTGCCAGGGATGAAATGGATGGTAGGCAGTCATAGTTAGACAATGTTAAATTTAGCCTTCTGTGTGGATATTTTCCTTAGTCAGCTCAAACTAATCACAGCAGGCTGATTTTCATGCTCTCCCTCTCCACTAAAAATGGACGGATACACATAGATTTACATAAAGGTGTGTGGAAAAGACAGGTAAGGGGAAAAAAAGTGTCTCCCCCACATACTCCCCTTTCCTGAGGCCCAGGGTAAGTTGGCTGCATTTTATTAAGGACCAATATCCCAGTGTTCTACTCAGGGACCAGCGGGAAAGGAGAGGTGGCTCACGGGAGTCAGAAACAGTAGGGAGGAGCACGTGGTTAGAAAAGGAGCTGACAGGTGAAGGACCATGGACAGATGGGAGACAAAACCCTTTATCCCAAAGGTTCTAGGTCCTGCTTTGTCCAGTGTGGGAGACATTATCTCTAAGGGCTTTTGAGCACTCAAAATGTGACTAGTTCAAATTGAGTTGTTCTTAATCGTAAAATACACATGGAATTTCAGACAGTTACTGTGAGAATGAAAATGCAAATTATGTCATTAATAATTGTCATTGAGTTCACGTTAAAATGGCAGTGTGTTGATATACTGGGTTAAATAAAATGTATTATTAAAATAGACAAATTTCACCTGTTATTTTGTACTTTTGAATTGTGGCTACTAGAACATTTTAAATTACAAATGTGGCTCACATTGGATGATGCTGATCTAAATGAAGGAAACTTTTGAAGGGAAGAAAGGGAAGTTAATATTGGGTTATAATTCATTTAACAACTATTAACTGAGCTTCTTCTCTGTGTCAGGCACTGAGCCAGGTGTTGGATAAACAGCTGTGAATGAAACAAAGTTCCTGTACTGATAGTGTCAGGACAGAAGCTAAGGGCACAATTATAAAATTATAAATTGTGATCAGTATCATTAAGTAAAAGTAATGGAGGGACTCTAACAGAGGCACCCAGCTTAGATCAGAAAGTTGCAGAAGTATTACGCTAAATGAAATGTCAGTCAGAGAAAGACAAATACTGTATGACATCACTTACGTGTGGAATCTAAAACATACAACAAACTAGTGAATATAACAAAAAAAGAAACAGACTCACAGATACAAAGACAAACTAGTGGTTACCAGTGGGGAGAGGGAAGTGGGGAGGGGCAAGATAGAGGTAGAGGACTAAGAGGTACAAACTACCATGTATAAAATAAATAAAGTACAAGGATGTATTATACAACACAGGAATATAGCCAATATTTTATAATTACTATAAATGGAATGTAATCTTTAAAAATTTCAAGTCACTATGTCATATATCTGAAACATAATACTGTACATCAACTATATCTCAATAAAAAAGGAAAGTCGTGGAAGGCCTGTCTGAGGAAATGACAATGATTGAGAACCGAAGTGTGACTGGGAGTTAGCCTGGAAAAAGCATTGGAAGAAGAGCATTAGATACAGAGGGAACAGTATGTGCACAGATACTGGGGCAAGAAGAAGATGAATGGGGCCAATGTGCCAAGGCGACCACAGATAGGGATGCAGAAATAGACATGGACTAGATCTCCCTTGATCATTTGACACTTTGGAGAGGATTTAAGCAATAAAGGAAAATGTTTGCCTTTTTTTTTTTTTTTCAATTGAAGTATAGTCAGATTACAATGTTGTGTCAATTTCTGGTGTGCAGCATAATATTTTAGTCATGTGTATACATACATATTCATTTTCATATTCTTTTTCATTATAAGTAACTACAAGATATTGAATATAGTTCCCTGTGCTATACAGAAGAAATTTGTTTTTTTATCTATCTTATATAGTAATCAATGTTTGCAAATCTTGAACTCCCAATTTACCCGTGTTTTGCCTTTATTTCTAAAACGTTCTCCTGGTGTGGTGGTGAGCAGTCAGAGCAAGCGTGAGTGTGCGCAGAGCAATGGGACAAGCGCCACCATCAGCCCAGGTGAGAGGCCAGGCGTTTGGTCCGAGCAGAACGGACGGTGCCGTTACTCTCAGCCCTGGCACATGCTGCTTGCTTCTGTGAACTCAGCTCAGATACTCTCTTCCTTGGGGGGCGGTTGCTCCCTATTATACTTCTTTCTGTCTGTGTTCTATTAGTCTTCAGAAGTTACTCCTTTATTTGTCCTCTTTGGATTTTGCCAAAGACGGAATGCAAATTTCTGATTCCTCTGCCTTATTAAAGCCTCTTCCCCTCCTTTTTCAAAAGTGATACATGAAAAGGAAGCAAGTTTTCTTAGTTTTCGTCATGAGTAGATACTATGAACTTCATGGAGTCAGAACATCAGAGAATGTTATTGCCAAAAGCTGGTGCCAGCCCAGACCAGAGATTAATTTTTTGCTGTTAAAAGTGCTTGGAGAGGGGAGTGGTAGAGCTCAGTGGTAGAGCGCAGGCTCAGCATGCACGAAGTCCTGGGTTCAATCCCCAGTACCTCCCTTAAAAACATAATAATAAACAAACAAACAAACCAACCTAATTACCTTCCCCTCGCCCCCGCAAAAGAGTGGAAATAAAAAGAGTGATTGGAAATATATATTCTCTTAACACTGGATGGTAGAAACTTTCATAATATGTATCAAGTGAATAAATTAATTTAAAATATATTTATCAGTTTATTAGGTAATGTTTTACATGGTTAAAAATTTAGAAATTATAAAAATGTCCTCAGGGAAGAATTCTCTTTATCTGCTCATTTCCTCATTCAGTCCCTGAACAGGTTAACATTGCTATTTGTATCTTGTGTATTCTTCTGGAAATTATTGTTTCATACATAGAAGAGTATTTGTCTGAAGAAGAAAGCCCCCCCTTGTATTCTTCACACACGGAGGCATATCATAAAAATTATTCTGCACAGTGCTTTTGTTTTACTTTTATTTTTATTGAGACATAATTTCCATATGGTAAAATACACAGATCATAAGCGTACAGCTCATTGAGTTTTGGAAATTGCATATACTTGTAACCCACAGACCTACCCAATCCATCAGTAAATTACCTCAACCTCACCTTCAAATTCTGTCCTGGTTCTGACAGTTTCTCAGCAACTCCACTGTTACCTGCCCTGAGCTTTCATCATCTCTCATCTGGATTAGAAATGACCTCCTAACCCATTTTTAGGCTATCTCAGAACAACAGCGGAATCTTTTTAAAATATAAAGCAGATTATACCTTGTCTTTACTCTTCTAAAAAACTTGTAGGGAATGTCCTTAAAATAAAGAGCCTGTAAGGTCCTAAATAATCTGGCCCTCCTTTATCTCTCTATAAGACTGGCTGCATAAATTGTGGAGCTCGGTGCAAAAGGAAAATTTAGGGCCCCTTTTCCTACATTTCTAAGTTTAGTTAGAAGTATTGATATGTCGATTTTTGTCTGTCTTCCGTGATCTCTCTCAACCCATCATGCTGTTTTCAAATTGCTATTTAATGTGGCACCCCCTCTGGCAAAGGAAGGCCCTCCCTGGTGCCCAGGGTCCCTGCCCCACTACTGAGTGTGTTTGGCACTCACTGGCTCCTGGGTTCCCCTTCCCTCCTCCCCACCAGCTGCAGGACTCAGGGTCTGTGCCCTCGCTGGGAGCAGGAAACTCCAACCAGGTATCTCCCCTTCCTACAGGCCCACTGCCCCAACCCACTGCCGATTGGCAGTGGCCTAGAGTATTGCAAACTCTATATCAAAATGCCATAGGTACCTGGATCTGGGATGGGGGAGAGGCTTTTCCCACCCAGTTACTCATGGAATGCATATGGCACCGCGAGCCCAGGACCATATGGCCACTGCTGTGCTCCACCTTTAGATACCTCAGAATGTGCTTGTCCAACCCCAAGCATGCCCACTCTCCATTCAGACCTCACCTGGCTCCCACGGTGGAGGGGAACAGGCAGAGAAGTCAAGGAGGCCCCAGAAGGCAGGATCATGCATGCACTGAGGCTCCAAACTCTCCATTGTCTCACCAGCATGCAGTTATAAAACACAAATTCAAAGACCAAATTATTAATAATTTCAAGAAGATCGCTGTGGAGCTTTCATCCCCAAGTGCAGGGCCATTCTGGGGGCAGGACCCTGTATGAATGCACAGGTCTCAGACTCGTGTATCTGGCCCTGCCAGGTCTATCCCTGTCTCTGTCTCTCTCCCTCTTCTCTAGCTCCATGGGCCTCTCGGCTGTTCCCTAATTTCTTTTTTTTTTTTTTTGCCTTCCTCAAGTCTGAATAATTGTAGGGCAATAGAGAATGAAGAGGACTGGTGGAGCCATATGTTAAAATGCTGCAACTTCAAAAACAAATTCAAATGAATCAGTGTTTATGGAGCATTTATTGTAAACTCAAGGCATTTATAACCTAGTTGAGGCATAGGTAAAATTCTAATCCAACCTCATGAGACAACTAGTTTATATGACTGTGGACCACCAGTTCTACTTCTATTATGAATGCATTGTGAAATATTTTACTGTCCTTTTTTATTTACTGAGTTCTCATACCAATCCTTTTCCTAATACCTATCATTACAGTCCTCTAGTTATCCTTTCACCATCTCTTGACAAATAACCTCACCCTGATTACCTTCAGCAACGCCTGGATTATTACAATAGCCTCTTTGTCTCCACTTTTACTCATAAGTTTAGTCTCAACACAGTAGCCAGAAGGATACATTTAGAATGTAAGACAGTGTAATTTCCCTCCTCTGCTCATGTTCTAAATTCTTCCCATCTTACAAAAAGGAAAGGTCAGGGTCTTTACAATGGCTTTTAAAGGTCTGTGTGATCGCCCATTCCCATCTCCCGTCTGCCTTCCCTTGCTACCTATCCCTGGCTCACTTCTCTCTACCTACACCTTCTACCTACCCTGCCCTCTTGCTGCTGCTCCAACATGCCAGTCATCTGCCCTGCCAGAGCCTCGCTCTCTTGGTCCCTCTTCCCCCAGGTATGTCGCCTGTACTCAGAGAGCTGACTCATTTCAATGACTTCAGCTATTATTTCTGTAGAGACAAATCTCATGACTGTGGCTCTATCTCTTTCCTTAGTTTCAGGTTCTTCTGGATGGCTCTGTATAGATTCCAAGCAGAAAGTGTGTAAAGCTGTCAGAAGCCTTTTTTTTTTTTTTTCAAATCAGCTCTCGCTTCAAAATTTCCTGTTTATTACAGTGGCATCATTATATTTCTAGTTTCTCAACCCTGAAACATTGTACCTTTTACTCTAACTGATAGAAGAAAGGAGAGATACTTTTTATGCTGCTAAGTTAATAAAGAATGCTTTAAAGGATAAATTTTTCACCAGAATAAAATGATTAAAAGGATTCAGAGGAAAGTTCTTTGTTTGGGAGGGACATAATAATTAAAGAAGATTTGGGGGTCATCAATTTAAGACTGAAGCCTAGGAATAGGATTTTATGAAGTGAACTCATTAGACCAGCAACGAATATGCAGTGGAGATTCCTTATTAAAATAAAGGACAATAGCCTTGCCATATCGTATATTCATGCTCTCTTTCTAGTCGCTGAAGAACTGAGGAATTGAAGATACTCTCATACCTTACGAGCCCAGGACATAGATGCTAACACATCTAGAAAGATACTTGTCATTTGTGCCTGTTTATTGACCTTCTGAGATTTTAGTTCGACTTTAAATAGTAAGTAAAGATTAGAATGTCCAAGGGTTAGGCATTCTGAGTGAAAGACTAAAGGGATAGGCAACCAGACTGAAAGATGTAGCAAGGACAAATGTTTTCTTGGAAAAATTAATCCATGTTCTTGTAGTTCACTTATCAACTCTGCAAGGTATTGAGAGGCAATAGATAGGGATGTGAGATCTGGCTGAAAATTTTCCCAGCCTCAAATAGACCCTTTCATCATAGAATGAAGTTTTGTTAAACTTTGCAGAAATTCCAGCAGCAAGTGATTCTTGAAAATCAACCAGAGCACATGTCTCAGGTCTGATACTCCTTACAGCCTAGATAAAAACATATCAAGGCAGTCTTGATGAGAACTGGAGAACTGGGACAATTCTAGGTTAATGATTTCTATAGTCTCCTGGATCCTCAGGTTTCCAAGAGTTCAACCACAGAGTCACCATCTGTGGTCATCCAGACTATTGCCTTTATTTTCAGAACAGGCACTGCATTTTCCGATGTAAAAAAGGCTACAACTTGTTTCATGTAAACTTTTAAGCACAGAAATAGTTAAGTATATATAAGCCACAACTCCCATTCCCTCTGCTATGATTACTTAACTGTAAAACAAATTAACCCCAAACTTAGTGGTATAAAACAACCATGTATTACCGTCAGGGATTTTGCATGTCAAGAATTTGGATTGGGTACAAGGATAGTTTCTTTCTCTGTTCCAGAGTCCTGGGGTTTTAACTGAAAGACTCCAAAGTCAGGGTGTGAAATTATCTAAAGGTGTGTGCACATGCAACAGAGAGAGAAAAAGAGAGACAGGGCAGACAGAAAGAGAGAGATCTACAACTGCCCTGTATTCTGTAATATTGGGATTCAGAGTTATTATCTCTTCTGCCCTATTCTCTTTATCACAAAGTCATAAAGGCCCACAGAGAATCAAAGGAAGGGAAAATAGATTCCAACTTGTAATAGGGAATGGCAAGTTCCTGGAGGAACATGTGGGTCCAGACATATTGCTATGGCCCTTTTAGGAGAATAGAATTGTCACATCTAATTCAAAATAGATTGAAGGAAGAAAATTTTAAGGGATATGTGCATGCACTCTCTTGTATGTGTGTGTTACATGTGTGAGTGGGTGTGTGAGATGATACTCCACTATATTAACAATTCGTTTATTCTAATGTCCACTTAAGGGTGAAGACACATAACTCAGGTGGTTTCTCTTCTGCAAAGTTGTAAACCCTGATGGCGACTAAGTTTATTGCCCTTCTCCTAGTTAGAAATCTTTCACAAAGTTTTCTGTTCCTGCTGCGATAATTTCTTATGTTGTGAATGATTGTGGTCAGAAACGTATTTGTATGTATTGAGGCATCTGCATTTGCCATTTCAAGAAAAATATTCTTCCTCCCGTGTGCTGGGGGAACACACATCTCAGAGTAAGCAGAGCTGCTAGCATTTTGCCTTACAACATTTATGTCACCATTCTCCGTCCACAGCACTCTCCAACCTTTGTTCCATCCTTACTAGGAGAGAAGAAGGTAGCAAATAGTATTATTAGTATTCACTGCAGGCCACAGATTTTTGCCAGCACAGCTTTTTAGGCACTTTTGCAAAGGTTATTATATTGAATATATTCTTAATCAAAGAATTAGGTATACTTTCCTGCTCTAACTGCTAGTATGGGAAACCTTAATTTAAATACTTAAAGGATCCAAGGAGAAGACTTAAAAGTGTGAATCTGACCAAGTGAGACAGAACGAGTGATGGTACCTGCTACCGCCTGGAGGGGCTGTGAGCATGTAAAGGTATTCAATGCAACTGCAAAACAAATGAAAACCAGATACCAACCATGCCAAACATGAGGCAGGCAATGCTGGACTTGGCCTGCTAGCTGCTAACATGTAGCTCCTAAGTCTAGGGAGAAATGAATGCCTTGCTTTCCCAACATCCATTCTCAGAAGAAAAGCATTTGACCTGGGACAACAATCCTGGGAGATGGAGAAGGTGGTATGTTGAACTTTGAAAGGGAACCCTAGAGGCCTGGTATGTTCTTAAGTGGGAGCAGTAGAGACATTATAAATAAGACTGCATGAGGCAGCTGTCTCTCCCTATGTCATCTGAGTGGTAAGAATCCAAGTAGATCGGGGTAGGGATCACTGGAGAGGAGGTTCACTTGGTTCCATGGCTAGTGCAAGCCTTAAAGTGGTCCTGCAGGTCCAGCTTGGTTCAGAGGATCTGAGACTAGAAAAGGCAGGTTGAAGCCCTACATAGTAACAGCATGCACGGTGCCCAGCATATGCCTTATAATAAGGATGCAATGATTTTAATACAAAAAAAAAGAGGGTTAAACCCACACTATGGGCAAATAGAGAGAGCTCACAGAAGTTAGACTTCTAGAATGAAAGTGCTTTTCATTGTAGCTGCCTATCATCATGACCTTTCTGCTTTAAAGTAGATACTCACTAAAGCTTCTACTTGGGGGCTCTTTGGGGGTAAAGCTCATCCTAGCTTTCAGCTCATTTTGTACAGCAGAGCAAAACCATGCCCGAGTTCATCAGTGATAGAGACGACACCCTTCGAATGGTGTTAACCTTTCCCTTAGCTTGATGAAACTTTAGACAGATATATTCCTGATTTTGAGGCCCCTAACTTCCCTCTTCTTAGAACATTTTCTTTAAAAAACTTGTAATTGGCAAATCATTTCTCTGCTCCTCTGGGATAAATGTAAATCTTTTTATTTTTTTAAAGCCTCTTGCCAGGTTTACAACCCAGAAATGCCTTTCTCAAGGACCTGGGAGCCATCCCTTTGAAATGTAATTATATAGCATCTCCATCTCCTGGGAGGGTAGGACCCTAACTTCAGTGGACACCAATTAGCAAACACAGATGATATAATCACAGAGAAAAATATTTGCAAACTCAGGAAATAACTCAATGTGCTCATCACATCCCATTGATCAACCTCCCTCTAGTGTCATCCAATACTTTTCCACTAGTTCATACCAGCCTTCCCAACTTTTGTTCTGGTGGAGTTGAGTTCCATTTTAGTTCTGATCTCTCTCCCCTGCTGTGATGGCTTTGAATAAAATCTTCCTTGCCTGTTTAACATTGCCCAGTGCAATTTCTGAATTAACATGTCTCAGGATACAGCCTTCTCTGTCTGCATTGCCTGGGATCTTTTTGATTCACTGAAGAATCAGCTTCTCTTTTTTTCTTCCCCCTTCCTTAGTTTCTTGCTTCTTTCTTTTCTCCCTTTTGGGCTCTACAATTATTTTTAATTTTTTATGCTATAAAAATATCATCAACATACAGTAATAGTGAGAGGCAATTTTCAAAGTAGAAAATTCTTTTTGCATAATTTGAGATAATGAGGAACCATAAGTTAAACACTTCTAGTCAGATGATCTTGCTCTGCTAACTTAAAAAATATACTGTGCTCATCTCAAAAATTGTTATACTCTTAAAATGACTTTCATACAAAGTAATGGGACTTGTTCATATACAGAAAGTCAAATAGGACAGAGATTTTGAAGCAAACTACTTAAAGGGAGGAGAGAGGACAGCTGTGCAGAGATTTGCTTTCTCCAGCTTATCCCCTGCCAACTGTTCTGGCAACAATCACCTGGTCTCACACAATCTCAGGTTTAGCCTTTGCCAGCTTGTGGAAGAATGTTTACATGTGCCCTTGCCTGGCTTCAGGGTTCCGCCCATGGGGAGGAGTGTGCTGCTGGGAGATAAATGTTCCTCCTGCTAATTATAGGTCCAGCTCCCTTCCTCCCACTTCTGGTGTAAATTACTTCATCATAAACAATTGCCTTTAAAACAGGATGTAATTCTCTGTCACCACCAATTGCTTCACAGCACTCCAGGCAAGCCCCAGAATTGTTTGTGAAGTCTTGTATCCTCCAAAGAGAAAAAAGGAAACAAAGGAATGATGGAAAAATGCAACAAGGAATCAAAATAAAAACACCAAAATCCATCTCCTCCTGCGAATGTTTTAGAAAGACATCTTAAAAGCTTTGGGAACATCGCCATATCTGGGTTTATAGGGAGAGACTTTGCAGGAATTCTTATTGTCGAGAATAAAATAAAATACACCTTCCAGCAAAAACAAATGCCTGTGTCCAAATGAAGACTTACATTACACGCTAATTGATAACACTTTTTAAATGAAGTGTTCTTAGTAGTAAATAGAAATAAAATTGTTGTGAGAGCCTAATCTGGTAAAGTATCAGAATTTGAAATTATGTTCTGATAGGTATACTGAATCAGCTCATTTTTATCAGAGAGTATATTACTGAGAACAGGGTAAAATGCTTTTGAGTAGATTTTTCCAAAATTATATGATAATGAACATGTTGTAATTCATAATGTATTGGTGAAATAACCACCAGAACTTCTGGACTCTAATAGCCACTTGAAATAACTGGACAGGAAAAAAAATGGGCTAGCAGAATTTGTGATAAAATGATCAAAATTTGATTCACAGACTTTCTTATTTTATAACAAACAAAAACTAAAATTAATATAATTAAGATATATATATATAGATACAGATATAGATATATATGACTGAGGACAGTATGACAGCCTATAGAATAATAGCAATCACACCAAAAATATTTTGACCATTCAGGGATGCTGCTTCTATGGGTAGTTGATAATTGTGAGTATTCAGGACTGGTGATTTTCTGTTCCCTGGATTTCAGAGCTGTGGCACATTTTAAAAAGAGCCTCAGAATAATAAAGTTATGTCAAACAGAATTTTGGTATATACCTATTTTAATGGATTTTGGAGAAAAATCATTAGATACAGTGTGGAATACTTGAATAAACATATTTCTACACTTAGGAAACGCTAGTCTAAAGCAGAGATAGTAAAAATGCAGTCCTTGGACCAGTAGCATCAGTGTCACGGGGGAATTTAGAAATGCAAATTCTTGGGCTCCTCCCAGACTTACTGAATCAGAAACTCTGGAGATGCAGCCTAGTATCTGTGTTTTAACAAATCCCCAAGTGATTCTCCGAGGCAGGCTAGGATTTGAGAACTGCTGTCTAAAAGAGAGCAAACTTGGAATCGAGTAAAGAGGAAATTCCCAGGCAGGGACACCTGGTGAGAACTCAGCAATAAAGTGATGGGTGGTATGGAATTGGGCAGTGCCAGCAGCCAAAAAATGGCACTTGAGAAATCTGTATAGGTCTATGTTTTAAAACTATTATCTGGAAATTTTCCTGTTAAATCCTGAAACAATGCCAGTGTTTTTCTACATTTAACATCACATATTTCAGAGCTCCTTATATTTTCTGTTGAGTTCAAATACCTAATCAGTTTATCTGGAGGAAAATTCTGTACTTGAGAATCAAAAGAAAATATTAACTCTGAGTCTATAAAACTCTGCATTCTCTTTTCCATCCTAAAAATAGCTTCTGATAAAAAGAGAAACACAGTTTACTTTCCTGACAGTCATCCCCCCTGGCCACAAGGCATTCAGTAGCATACAAACTTAAATTTTTAGGGCAAGTGGATGCTGCAGGGGAAAGTCTTCATATTCTCTTTAGTGAGAGCAGAAATCGTGCCCATCTGGATGGTACTTAAATTGTCGGAAGGCTAAATTATCTTGGCATTTATTCATCCACCCATTTATGTGTCTATTCATTCTTTTATTCTAAATTCATTTAAGCATCTCTCTCTTCTCTGCATTGGTGTCTGTTGTCTTTTTCTCACCCAGTCGGAGATTTTCTTGTTTTCTGACATGATGTATGACTTTCTATTGAAACCTAGACATTTTAGGTATTGGGGTCTGCATCTCTGGGTGTTATTTTCACTGTCCGTTTGAGCTGGCTTCCTATAACCTGCTCCAGCAGAGGAAGGATGAGGGGCTGCCCAGGTACTGCAAGGTTCCAGGTTCCCTGTACTACTTCTGTTGCCACCTGAAGGCGGTGGGCAGGCTTCTTGTTACTGTGGAATGGAGATGAGATTTCCATCTATCCATTTGAACTCTACGGATACTTCCTTGGCTGCTAGCTGGAGGAATGCCCAATTATTCCCCAGGTGGCCTTCACTGACACCTTGTGGGCAAGAGGGCAGAGGTTAGCCTCATTTCTGCTTCGTGGTTGTAAAAATCCTGAGTCTCACTAGGCCTTCTCTGACATTTCCTAGTGGAGGGGGCATCTTGTTACTTCCAGGTGATGGTGATAGTCCTGGCTCCGCAAGCAGTCTCCACTGACACTGTGCTGGGTGAGGCCTCCTTATTGCCTGTCAGGATTGAAAATTGCTGCTCACATCTTTGACACCATCACTGTGAGGGGATAGGCTTGCCTTTCATAGACTGGTTGCATGGAAGTCCAGGCTTCCAGCTCAACTGTCATGGATCCAATGGGACACTTTTTTCTGTGGTGTTTGGCTGGAATGGAACAGTAATTGATGAATAGTATACTGTCTTGTTTTGTGTTCTTCCCTGGCCCTGTAGCTGGAGAGAGCAGACTTTCACTGGGGCTTTTTTGGCTTGTGCCCATTGGTGGTGTTGAGAGTCAGCTTGGTTAGCTCCAGGTCATGAGGAGGAAAAAAAATCCCAGGGGATTCACCACTATCCTATTACTTGACTTCTTAGTTTCATAGCCAGTCTACCTTATTCTTTCCACTATTCAGAGTTTTATTGTGCTTGTTCTATCCATAATGTACTTAGCTGGAGGAATAGGGAATAGTATAGCTAATTCATCTTCCCAGAAGTGAAAGTCTCTACTCTTTCATTTGGAAAAATTACTGTTTTTAAAATATGATTATGATTTTGCCTAAGATATACTTAAAGAAATTAATTATGTCTGATTATGAATTAAATATAATTGTGCTGCAATTTAAACAATAATATATTTGGCTGTGGTTATGTGATTTAAAATCAATAATTATTCTCAGGCTATCAATTTTTTTATATTTATGTGAGGTTAGCAAAAACCCAGAACATTGCTTACGTGAAAGTATTTTTTCAAGAACAGCAACAACAAAAAATTGCCTGGTAAATCTCTACTTACTAGGTTTGAAGTGTTGGTGACACACTAGAGAAAATACATGGAGTTAAATTTCCAGTAGAAAGTCACTAAAATCTTGGTCAGAAAATGCCAGAAAATGCCTAAATAGGTAAAATACACTTTTGAAAAATACCAAATTCCAGACTCAGAGTCAGATCTTTAATGTGATTCTACCTAAACATGTACTTCACTTTTGTTTTGAATCTTAATTATTTCCCTGAAGGGGATAGAGGCAAGGAGCAGGTAATTTTAAAATTCTAATACATTTATTTGTTTAGTTTACTGCCTAGCAATTGATTAACTACATTCTGTTAATTTTGAACAGTAAAAACAAACAAACCTAGTTTAAAGACAAAGTGAACATCCAAAGTGTTTAAAATAATTGAACTTCTACAAGTAAGTACAATTCATCATCAAAATTTATCTTGGATAAATAAATGTATATATTTGTATGTGTACATGCATGTGTCCTGATTATTTACAAAATAATCAGATTTTTGTTCATGTATTTTGAGAAATTTTCCTTATTTGACTTCCACATTTTAAAAAGGCCTATAGGTTGCTTTGAGATAATACTTGTATGATGAAATGCCCGATTTGATGAGTAATACCACTTTTATACTCTCAGCCAAGAAAAATAAAATGTTTCTTTTATTTTATTTATAATTACTTTTCCAACAAAGTTGATGTAAGGCTGCTTACAAAACAAGGTTATGGTAAAATTATTTTTCACATGATTTAAGAAGTAGAGGCACAGGAAAATAAGGATTGTTCTAAATAAGATGATGCTAGTGGTGTTATCAGTGGACGGATATCAGTAGACCAAACATATGGCAACTGCATACTTCATTATAAATGGTATATAAAGTACAGGGAGATGCCATCAGTAATATGATTCATAGTGTCCTTAAAATCTCAGCTATTCGAAGTACCAAAGCTTAAAAAAAAATTGTCCTGTAGGTCCACAGTATTGAGCTGAATTACTGTCCTCAACAGTTTCTTTACAAAACTTGCAACAGATTTATTAGATTTTTTGAAATTAAAAAAGCAAATATTTATTTATTAAAAAATAGAAGTAAAATTAAAATGCACATTACATTATTTTTATAAATAACTGCTTTAAAATAAACATGTTAATAAATAACATTATATAATATAATATTATATAATCAGTGCCCCTTAGGCAAGACCACCAGAGTCATTTTGTAGTTTTACAAACTTGGATGCATTACTCATTGCAACAAGGGGGAACACACGGGAAAATGTAAGATGTCCCAATAAAAGTGTATTAGAAAGGGCTTATTTGGGCAAAGTGATATTGGGGAACATTCAAGAAAGCTGAGATTTCCTCTGGATTGGAGGCTGTGAGGAAGCAGGTTAATTCTGTGATTGGGTGTCTTGGTAATCTTAACTAGAAGGAAGGAAAAACCTAGTGAGATGAAAGCTATAAAAATGCCACAATCACTCGTGTTAGTCAGGAGAGGACATGCAGTATTGTGGTTTATACAGTGAACTTGTGTGTGTTTGTGTTTAGACAAGACTTAGAAACAGTGTTGTTTGTTTGTTTGATCTCACTTCATCACAGTAACAGGTGACCTTGTCTGATGTTAGTGTCCTCTGAGGTTGTCTGGGTTGAACCAGACGACACTATGGCCGGTGTGAGAATGCCAGGCTAGCTCCTAACAGCACTGACATATTGCTGGAGTGTGAGGCTGCTTTCTGAATATTGGGATCTACGCTTCTCCTGGTCACCCTCTCTCTATATAATGTTCTTTATAACAGTTATAAACTTACATATTTATATTTGTTTAGAAATAGAATTACAACATGGTACTTCATTTAGAAATATAATTTGCTTTTCACTTAACAACATATTACTAAAATATTTCCACATCAACACATATACTTTCTAAATTATCATTTTTAATGAAAACTTGATACTTGATTATATACAAGCACACTGATTTATTTAACTTATATTTTGATATCTAGTTTGTGAAGTAAACTTTTAAGTGCATTTACTTTTTCTAACTTCTCTAATTTTTTCACTGAGGATAAATTCCTAGAATTGGAGTTGTCTGGGCCAAAGAGTAGTGATATTTTTAAGACTTGTATTTCATATAACAAGTTGTCTAAGTGAGGTCAGTTTATACTTACATTATCAAAATATAAGATGGACCTTTTGTTCCTACAACCTCCTCCACACTAACGATTGTTGTAAGAGTTTTTAAAATACATCTCTCTGATTAGTAAGTGATAAAATATATCACACAGTTGCTCTAATTTGTCCCAGTAATAGTAATACTAAGTAGATGGCATTTATTGACTATATGCTAGGCACTATGCTAAACACAAGAGGAAGTAGAAAAAAATACGCGTTTTAGTTGAATAACAAATGGCTAAATGTTTAAATCAACAGTCAGCCCCAAAAGCCCCTGAAGCTAAAGGTGAATACCACCAGATTAATATTGAAGTTTCTTTCAAAGAAACATAGTAAATTTCACTTTGTTATTATTTTATTAATTATTAAAAAGTTTAGTAAACAACATTTATTTTCCAGAAACAGTGATTTCTCAAAACTTTCAGCTGCTGCATTGTTCCTACATTCACTAATTACAACAATGATAAGATGCCCATTTTCAACTGGAATGTTTTATACTAACGTCTTTTGCACAGAACAGAATTTATTTCTGAAAAAATATTTTTCTTAGTGGCTTATTTTCTGGAACGAAAGAAAATGTTGTTCTTAACATTCACTGCTTGGAAAAATTCTTTTCAACGACTGAAATTGCTGATAGCCTTAAGCAGATATTTAAAAATCAAACTTTTGTTTAAATTTTTGGCTACATAATGCAAACGTATAAGGAGTTGTCTTAAATCAGTCTTTTAAAGTCTGCTGTTTTAACATTTATTTAGTAAGCATAAAATATGATTTATCTATTTTTTTTCTCTGAGTTTTATTCTTCTTATTCTATTGAAAGTGTCTGGATATAGATCATTAATCATGGTTTTTATTATACATGACATGAGAGTTTTTCATAAAATTTTAAGATGGCAGAGTGGGTATCTTGTTTTTAAGTTACCTTCAAAAGATATAAAGAGTATCAATATAAACTTCTTGGAAGTCTCATAATTTAAATGAAATTTAAGAAGTAAAAATTAAGTAGAAATCATAAAGGTCCAGTTTTTAGGTGTTAACGTACCAAAAATTATAAGTATTTAATAATATGAAAAAATCTAATTTTTTATTATGCTTACTTGCAATATTATTAACTTTTGTAAGCATTTCTTCTTTTTAGGCAGTATGACTAAAAGCATTCTTTTCTAATATTTTTAACTTTTTTCTTTGATACAACTTAAATATATCACAAAATTATCATTTATTACAGCATTTTATTCTTAATAATAACTATAGAATTTAAACTTTAACCAACTTTAGAATTTTAACAAAACCACATAATGTAATTTTTTAAATGCTTACATACATTTACAAACATCCAAAGGCAAATCTTAATTACCAATGTTGTTATGCTAATTAAATAAGGTGATAATCAGGTAAGAGGTCACTGATCTTTGCTTAAGTTCTGCAACGCCAAAAAATATCATTCAACTAGTTGATACATTATTTGGGTTTTCAAAGACCCACTCTAATTACTGAGGTAGAAAAGAGTTTCAGTGTATTCTTGCTTTTAGTATTTGATCTCCAATGACACTTAATATATGTAGCATTGCCTTGTTATACAACAAAATATAGAGAAGGTATAAAGAAGTTAATGAACATGTCTAAGTAGTAGGTGATAGAGCCAGGATTCAGACATCCCTTCTGATTCTGAAATTCACAAACTTAAAACATCAATTCATAGAATAGCATGTCTTTGATTATTATTCATGGGAAGGATTTTATACAAAACTTGTTTCCCATTTATATTTTTTCTTTTAGACTTACCTATCTGTAACATTCAACCATTTGCATATGGACTCATTATTGGTCTTGATTTTCAAAATATATTTATGTATTAATAATGATTTTTATATACCATATTCTGTAAATGCATTATTTATTATTTATTTCATAACATTTTATGGAAATTATTGGCTGTAAGAAATTTTTTAAATTGATGTAGTTAGAAAATAAATATTTTTATTTACAGCTTTTGCCTTTGGTATACTTAGAATGATCTTTAATGATAAATGTGGGAAAAAATTAATGAAACATGCTTTTTCACCTAATATATGCTGATATTTTCTCAATTTTATTAAAATCTGCTCTATTATTTTTAATGACTATATAGTATTCTACCATACTTGTTAATTTAGTATTTATTGATGGGGGACTGTGGGTAAGCACTGGTCCTGGTATTATTGATTAAGCTGTGAACAAAATGATACAAAACAAAGGATCCATGCTTACATAGAATGCATATTCTAATATGTGGAATGATTTATTTAAGGCAAGCATTCACAATTCTATAGTATGTAAGTTTTTTTAAATGTAACATATTGCAATGATGTATATTTGAAATATATGTTTGAATGCTTCTGCAAGTATACAAGACAAGTTTCTAGTAGTGGACCAAAAAATATCTAAATTTAACTTTTTAAAGGCTATTGCAATGTCTTCTTTTAAAGAGTTTTATGCATTTACATTTGAAGAAAATTCTTCAGACTTTGTTGTGCTGTTCAGGTTTTTATTTCTACTTGAGTCAATTTATATTTTCCTAAAATAGAGTATATTTTATGGGGATATTAAAATCCAGTTAAAAGGAGTTGTATGTAGTCTACAATTTAAAAATGTTCCAATATAAATCTAGTTATTATCCCTTTTTATTATTTATGTCATGTTTTATTGAACTCATAGTGTTCCCGAATGCAAGTTCACGTGCTCAATGCACTTGTAAGGCCCAAGAAACCAAAACATCAGCGTTCAGAGCAGAGAAAGGTTTATTACAGGGCCGAACAGGGAGGACAGGGTAGTTCATGCTCAAGAAGACCCTGAACTCCCTGAAGAGTTTCAGTAAAACATATTAAAAGGCCAGGTAAGGGAGGTGGGTCGCAGGATCCAGGATCAGCTCCTGCACAGTTGTCTGACTCACTGATGTTGAGGTAACAGGGCAGTCAACACTGTCAACCCCTAGATGCCAGAAGGTCTGGCAGTCACATGCTCTTGATCATCAGGTAGTTAATGTCTTCTCTTTTGTGGTGGTTTTTAGCATCTGAAAAACTCAGAAAATATACAGGAGCTACTACTGTCTGGGTACTTCAAAGAAGGGGGGAAGAGGTCTGTCCTAGGAAGGGCCCATAGGGTTCTGCTTGGTCACAATAATTACCTCTATATTTAATGAATTAGATCATAATGCACTTAATGAATTCTACCATTTTATCATTTAATGCTTTTCGTTATTTTTTTTCCAGTTGCTTATTTGGATTTTTTTCTTTAAACATTTTAAGTTAAATGATAAGTTTACTTTTCTTCTCAATTAGTAGTGGAACTAACAGCTGTTGAGGGCAATTTGGAGTATATATCAAACTTACAAATGTATTTACTCTTTGACCTAGCAATCTTATTTCTTCAGTTTTTCTACAGATACAGCTATGGGTGTAAAAAACAATACAAGTACTGTATAGGTATTATAGAGTACACTATACTACACAGGGATATTAGGAACTATTTACTATTGCATTTTTTATTATAGCAAAGCAATTAAGAAAAAATGTCTCAAGGGTCCATCGATAGAAAATGGATCAAATAAATTACCTTATGTTTCCTTAATGAAATATTATGCAGCATGAGGAGGAGTCTCTTTATGGAGTGATACAGAAAAATATCCAGAAAGAAAAAGCAAAATGAAGAACAATGTATATGGTATGCTACTTTTTGTGTATGAATGGAGGAAATATGTATATGTATATACATTTGACCTTTCAACAACATGCATTTGAACTGCACGGGTTCACTTATATACAGATTTTTTTCAGTAAATACGCACTTCAGTATTACACGATCTGTGTTTGGTTGAATTTGTCGATGTAGAACTGTGGATTTGGAGGACCAACTATAGAGATATAGGTGAATTTTTCAACTGGTCTCTGCTCTATTGCAATAGCCTTGATTAAAATATCTTCCTTGCCTATTTAACATTGCCTTGGGCAGTTTTTGCTTGATGACTGTCTGCCACAATCTTTTAGTTTGTTGACCTTGTTCCTTGACCTTGTTTCTTGATGCCACAGGCATTCTTAAATTCTGCTGACTCACAGCAAATAAAAGCACTCGAATAGAGGCGTCTTTGTAGGTTTTAAGACCTCAGTCGCTGTCATTCCTTCACCTTCTCATGGGATTTCTTGGACCAGTGATTTGCCTTTCATCCTGTAAAGTCTGGTCTTGAGAGAAGTATCCTTGTGTGCCAGAATTTTGTTCTCCTCTTCAGTCTAATTCCATCTGCACTTTAACTGCCAAATTCCTCAAAATTTCTGGCTTGCTCTCATCTCAAGCTTCCAAATCCCAGAAGATATTCTCCCAACTGTACATTTTCTAGGTGATTTCTTTCATCAGTGAAGAAGTGTGAATCATATGTATCCTCAAGATGCTACTGCTCTCCTGGAATTCATCCTGGCAGCCAAGAAAACCACACAAAAAGCAAATTGAAATAATAGATACATTTTCAATTCATGTTTATTTAAATAACTTATGTTTCTTCTTCAAAATCAATTTTTACTCATTCCCTCCACTCCATCCCAACTCTACAGCTTCATACTTTACATCTGTATAGCTTCTTTCTGGGCAAACTTAGTTTCCTTGATTGATGCTTTGTAAACTGTCTGCTGTCTTCAGGCTGGTCCTCACTGGCCAGGGCGGTGTGGAAGACCTGCTGAGTCTGACTCTGCATTACAGCAACATTATCTTCATTACATCTCTGGGCAAAAGTTGTATGGTTCTGTAGGCATGTACTATCTCTGTTTATAGGAACCATGTTTTAGTAGTTTTGTTACTTATCTATGTACATATTCAAATGACTTATGGAGTGATTTAGAAATCTGAGTGTGGCTAGAAGAGCAATCAAGTGAACTTCCTTGTTATATCTAGAACTTCTGATTTAACAGATTGAAAAATTCTTGAGAAAAACAGTTCTGAATTATTCAGTAAGCTGTGAAGATGTATGCCAATCATGTTTGGATATAAATTCTTACCTTATCACTATTCAGTTTTTATTGTTGTTGTTAAAATAAACAAATTAACCACTCTGCATTCTCGGTTTCCTCATCTTTTAAAATGAGAGTCATTATGACTACCCCTGGATTTTTATGAGGATTCAGTGATATAATGCATGGAAGTGACAGCACTTGTCTTAGAACTTACTATGCAATCAATAAAGAGTAGCTACTCTGAGTATAATCATAGTACTATCCATGATGGTGTCAAAGAAGAGTGTAGAATTTTAAGTTCTCCTCTCCTTTCTACACAGAAGTTTCTTTATTTTTAGCTTAGAATTGAAGCATTTATAGGGAATATGTAGTCAGAGAGAAAGAAGGACACATTTTCTTAAATTCTAAGTTTACGTACATTCAAGTTTTAAAGACATCTTTCCTCCAAATAAAGTTAACTGGAAACCACTATTACTTATGTCTAACAAGAGAAATGCTACCATTGTAATAGCAAATTAATAAAGTAAGTAATAGTTTTAGTAGGTGTATTTATGTGGCCATTAAGGCATGTAAATCATTTAAGTCTCTTCTGTGTGTTAAGCATTACACTGGATTCAATAAATGCATGAACTAACACTAAAGAGTTTATAGAGTAGATGAGGAGATAAAGCAAACAGTTGAAATATAAAAAAACTTAAAGATAGTGTAAGCATGAAAGAAGTGAGTCCTCTCTAAAGAAGATGGAGACAGTAGTGACAAGATCGTACATACTCACAGTGTACAGCGAACTATACCATTAATTTTCTAATTTAAATCCTCCCAAAAGTAGACATACTATTTCTAACTTACAAACTAAACTAAAGATTAGAGGTGTTAATTCTTTTCCAAAATTCACATCCATGAAAAATTCTCAAGCTGAATTTCTAGTCTAAGCTTTCTGATTATAAATTTATACATTTCATTGGCTTGGCTTCTTGACCCATATTTCTTTGACTTTACAAGAGAGTGCTTATTATAATTTAGTCATTTTTTCTTTTACCACGAAACTATTTTGTCAATTATTATTGAAGAATGATCTATGTTTAATAATTATTATTCAAAAGCTCTGTCAAGAGTATTTTTCAATTCTAAATTGCTGAAGTCTGAAAATTTATTTTATAATCCATTTACCTTCTTATACATTTCTTTCTTTCTTTTTTTTTTTTTTTGTCGTTGTTGAGCAGTGAAATAGAGCCCAGTCAAAGGGTTAAGTATTCCCTGTTTCTGTATGGTTGCCACTGATAAGGAAACTTTTATTTCATACGGCCAATGAAAGCAGCAAATGGGGTTCAGCTCTCTGAAGGCCATGCTGATGAAGATATATGATGCCTAAAGACAGAGTCCCTAAAATTAGGAATCAAAACATCAGTGAAATTTTTACCACAGTAACAAACAATTCATTTTCTAAAACCTTTCTTCAGCATTGAAAATCATTGTAAAAATGCATTACTTGGCAAAAAGTAGAGAGAGGACATCATTTTACATTTTAGGATAAGATTAGGTTACTAATTATCTTAATGTTGAGTTAAAAAAATTGAAAAAAACCCAAGAAATTCTGCTCAGTGATATTTGTCTTATTTAGCATTCATAAGGAATAACTGAGTTATTAATATGTTAAAGACTATTATAAAAAATTATATTTTGACAGTACTTCATTTATACTGGTATATTATTAATCCATTGAATAGATTTAGGGGTATAATAGTTTTATAATAATTAGGGGTATAATCTCAACCTTTTTTAGCCACTGTCTCCAGTGAACATTTAATGAAAGCTATGAATTCCCTCCCCCTAAAACTTACATGTGCGTATATAACTTCACCTATGAGCAGATATGGGACTCCTAGAACTATCTAAAGCCCTGGCCATTGGACTACGTATGACACTTCTGGGTATGTACTACGTAATCACTAAAGTCTCTCCTGTAAATACTTCAAAAACATTTCTGGCAATTATTTCTGATAGACCCAATATTAATTTTATAACATTGTTGAACACATGTGAATGCAGCTTGGGGCTGGCTCTGGGGCTTTGTGAACTGTTGCATTTACTCTTCCTCATTCCAGCTTTTCTTTCTAGAAGTAAAGGAGACTAAATTCAAAGGTCACTTCAAACTCAAAAAAAAAAAAAAAAAATCCAAAAAACCAAACCAATCAAAGAGACATAAACGGGATATAACTATATCAAGAAAAAAATTACAAATGTAATTGAAATAAATATCAGAACCAGTGCTCTCTACATTAAATGTAATTGAAAAAAATCAGAATTAAAAAAAAAACAAAAACAGAAAACACCAAACATAATAATGCCCTCAATTACTTACCCATTTCAGTTTGTTTCTTTTCTCTTATTGAAGGGCTTCATGATGATACAGTCCATTGCAGCTAACATAGAAAACATTAGTGCCTCAAGTAGACAGCCTCTATTTAGGGTAATTCCTAGCTACTATCTTTCAATCTGTTGCTCCCCTTAACAGTATACAGGCAAGTTGTGGTTGGGAGGCTGAAGAGATTAAACTACAAAATTCCAGGCATGCTTTATACAAACAAATATGCAAATAGCTAGGTCTTGGAAAGGCAGAATATTCACTCAGCTGATACAGACTTGTAATGATAATATTAGGAATGGTGAAATAGCTAAACCTAATATCTAATAAAATCGAAAGACTAAAAACATGCTCATTGTAAGCAACAACAGTCTTGAGACTGGGACAACAGCACTGAACATCTTTGGTTAGATAATTAGATAGAGAAATCAAAGGATGTCATACACTAATAACCCTTCTCTTATTTTACATTTGATAAGATACAGTGATTGACTCTAGTGATCTCAAGCCATGTATGAAACTTAACAAATGCTAAGTTCTAAACACATAGTGTTAATTTGTTTACTTTGTAATAACTTTTATTCATTCATTCAAAAACTATTTACTGATAGCCTACTATATGCTATGAATTATGATTGATGGAGGTAAATAATAAATGATTCACAATGTCTGCCTCAAGTAGCCTCAGGCAAGTGGGAAAGGCAGGAATATGGAAAGTTTTAATACTGTGTGACATGTGCTATGAGAGGGGAAAGTCTAGTTATTAAGAAGGCTTATAGAAGATGAAGTAACACTATTGCAAATAGGAGATTAAAATAAGACTTTAAATATCAATAGAAAACATCTATGGAAATGATGGGAATAAGAATAAACGAAGGCAGTGTATTTCAGACAGAGAAAAAAGCATATGAAATCCTCTGGAGACAGAGGAAGTATAGGAGATACTTGAAATGTTGATGCTTATAATTCAAGATGGGTATGTTAGTTTTCTACTGCTGATGTAACAAATTACTATGGACATAGTACGTTGAAACAGTAGAAACATCTCACAGTGCTGTAGGTCAGAAGTCTGACAGCGGTCTCGTGGTGTTAAAATAGCTGACATAGCCATATCAAGTTGTTTTCCGGCACCATTTGGTGAAAGACATTCCTTTTCTCATTGGATTGTTTTGGTAGCTGGGTTGAAAATCAAATGACTGTATTTGTGTGACTGATTCTAGGCTCTCTAGATTCTTTATTCTGTCCCATTGATTCAGTTGTTTATTCTCTGCCAGTAGCATACTGCCTTGTTTATCAAAGCTCTCTAATATGTCTTGAAGTCAGGTAGCTCGTGTCCTCAAACTTTTTTGTTTTTAAAGGTTGCTTTGGAAATTCTAGGCCCTTTTCATTTCCATTTGAATACTAGAATCAGTGTGTTAATTTCAAAAAGACAATAAAAGCCTGTTAGGATTATATTGCAAAGGTTTAAATTTATAGATCAATTTGGAAGAATCAACATCTTACCAATGTATAGGCCTCCAATTAATAAATAGGGTGTATCTTCCTATTTTGTTCTTCCTTAATTTCTCTGGGTAATGTTTTGAAGTTTTAAGTCTTAAAGTCTTGAACATCTTTTATTGATTTTTTGACACTTTTGAAAATTGAATGTCTTTAGATGGCTATTTTCCAGTTGTTTGTTGAAAAAATTTAAAATAAAATTGATCTTAGTTTATTAGACAATTATTCTGTGAACTTGCTAAATTCACTTAATTTTAGTTTTTATTTTGTAAATGCTTTAAATGTTTTACATAAATATTCATGAAATCTACAAATAAAGACTATCTTAAGCTTTCCTTTTCAATCTTTCTGATTGTAATTTATTTTTCTTGCCTTATTACAATTTCTAAGAGAATTCTGGTATAATGTTAAATAGAAGTGGTAAGATTGACTGTCTTTGTCTTGTTCCTGATCTTATGGAGAAAGCATGCACTATTTTACCACTAAATATAATTTTACCTGTAAGTTCTTTAAAGATGACCAGTGCTATATTAAGGAAGTTTCTCAAATTCCTAGTTTGCAAGAATTTCATTTTTAAATATGTTGAAATCAAATACTATGTTAAATTACATTTATTTTTGAATCTTAAGTAACTTCTGTATCCATGTGATCAATTTCATTTGGTATGAAAATATTAATCCTTTTATATGTTTTGGATATTTTTGCTAATGTTTTCATGATTTGTATTCATGTGGAATGTTGCTATTTTCTTTAAAAGGGAGCTATATGTTTGTCAGGTTTTGTTATTAGAGTTAAGCAGATCTCATTAAGAGTTGAGAAGTGTTTCTCTCTTCATTTTCTGAAAGAATATGCCTAAAATTATTTTATTCCTTAGTTAACATTAAGAACTTATCAGGGAAATTATCTCAAATATGCCTAAAATTATTTTATTCCTTAGTTAACATTAAGAATTTATCAGGGAAATTATCTCAAACGGAAGTTTTTCTCATTGAAACGATTTTTATAACAAAGCCCACTAAGGATAAAGGTATATCTTGTTACCCTTGATATGGTTATTTGCCTTCTTCCTTTATTTTTATTGATCTGTTTATCTTGAGGACTATCAAATTTGTTGTTTTTTCAAAAGAACAACTTTTATTTTATCTTTTGTTTTCCTGTTACGTATTTTATTGATTACTAATCATTAGTCCCTTCCTTTTACTTATTTTGTGTTTACTTTGCATTTCTTATCTAGTTTCTTGTGTGAAATCTTGTCATTGATTTCAGATCTTTTTTTCTAATTAAGTCTTAATTTCCCTTTAATCATTGCTTTAGATGCATACAAACATTTTGACGTACTATATTTTCACTATTTTCAGTTCAAAATATTTTCTAAATTCCCTTTTGAATTTTTTCTTAGACCCATGGATTGTCTAGAATTGTGTTCTTTAATTACCAATGCTCAGAAAATTCCTGTATATCTTACTGATTTTTAGTTTAGTATTGTGCAGTAAACATGCTTCATATGATTTCAGTCCTTTTAAATTCATTATTTTATAGATCATCACAGTGTCTTATCTTGGTGAACTTATCATGTGTCCTTGAAAAGAATATGTCCTTTGCAGTTGGTGGATATAATGTTTGATAAATATCAACTAAGTCAAAGTGATTGATAATATTCTTTAGATCACCTATATGTTTACTGATTTTTTTAATCTTTTTTTCTTTTTTTTTTTCAATTTATGAGAGAAAGGTATTAAAATCAACAATTTTGATTGTGGCATTGTATGTTCCTTCCTTTCTCTGTTTTTTGCTTAATGTATTTTGAAGTTCTATCTTAGGCATACATAAAGTCATAATTATTATGTCTTCATGATAAATGGACTCTTTTATTATGAAATACCCCTCTGTATCTTTGGTGATACATTTAACTATCTATCTATCTATCTATCTATCTATTTATTTATTTATTTATTTATTTATTTTATTTATACTATTTTTTTAGAGTGGTTTTAGGTTCACAGAAAAATTAAGAGAAAGGTACAGAGATTTCTCATATACCCCTAACCCCCACACATGTATTACCCATCTCATATCAACATCCCCTACCAGAATGCATTTATTTTTAAAGTTCACTTTAATTAATATCTGCTTTTTATGCTTACTGTTTGCACACTGTATTTATTTGGTTATTGACCTCATCTTTATATTTGAAGTATATCTCTTTTTGACAACATGTAATTGGTTCTTGCCTTTTTATACATTCTGACAGTCTTTGCCTTAATTGAAATGTTTAATTAATTTCATTATTGGTATGACGGAGTTTGGTCTTTTTCTTATATGTTTTCTGTTTCTACTTGTATGTTTTTCTTTGTTTCCCCTTTTCTTATTTCTGCATTATTTGAATATTTAGAATTTTATTTTAATTTAACTATTAGCTTTTTAACTATACATTTTGTATCATTTTTCGTGGTTAGTCTAGGAATTGATATTCATCATTAACTTAAAAAATTTACACTTTAATTGCAGTGTAATTGAAATATAATAAATAGAATATATTTAAAGTATACAATGCAGTGTGTTTGACATATGCATATACCTGGGAAAATATAACCACCTCAAGATAATAAGCAAATCCATCATTCCCAAAAGTTTTCATTTGTTCATTTGTAATCCTTCTCTACCCCTTCCATCTCCCCTTCTCTCTCCTAGAAACCACTTATCAGCTTTCTATTACTATAGATCAGTTTGTGTTTTCTACAGTATTATATAAATAGAACAGAACCTGTGCTCTTTTTATTGACTGGCTTATTGACTTAGCATAATTATTTTGAAATTCATCCATCTTGTTGTGTGTGTCAGTAGTTGATTCCAGTTGCTGAGTAGCATGCCATTTTATGAATATGACGTAATTTGTTTACCCATTCACTTGTTGATGGACATCTGACTTTTTTCAATATGGGACTATTGCAAATAAAGCTGCTATGAATATTCAGATACAAATGTTTGTGTGCACATATGCCTTCATTTCTCTTGAGTAAATACCCAAGACAGTAATGACTAGGTCTGAGGCACTCCTAAATAATGAACCTAGCCACTTCACCTATAATATAAAAACCTTGCAATTTTCTAGGTTCATTTAACACCCTTGTCCTTTACATTATGCCTAATAAGTACATACATTATTACCCCACAAGATTGTAATTTTTGTTTTATACCAGCCTGTACATTCTAAATAGAATAAAAAGACAAATCGTCTTCAATTTTACCAAGATATATATACCATTAATACTCCTCATTCCTTCTTGAGGGTCTAAGTGAGGATTTGTGGTAATGGAGGCCTTTGGGGAGAGATATTTAGTTTTTTTAACCTGAAATATTTTTATTTTGCCATTGCTTGAAGGTTATTTTCTCTGGGTAGAGATGGGTAGGTGGAACAGTTATTGTTTTTGCTGTTTTCCAGCCATGTTCGGATGTCTCTCTGTCTTCAGTTCTTCATTCCTTCTGAGAAGTCAGTCAGTGGTTACCCATGTTGTCACTTCCATCCACATAATTTTCACCTTTGGTATTTAGCAGTTTGTGCACAGAATTTGGGTTCCCTTTCACTGGATCTCTCATTTCTGAGACTCACACCTCAATTTCTAGTATCTATATTTGCAGTGAAGTCTGTCCTCTAATTCTCCATGATAGTAAAGCCTGGGCTTCTATCTGAATTCCAGCTACCTTAAACAAGATAAAAAATGGAGACTTAGTCCATGCTCTTCTTTTCTAAATGCTAATGCTCCTATAATATCGAGCTGATTTTATTCATCCTCTATTGTCTTCCGGTAGTTCTTTTATATATTTTGTTCAGAGTTCCGCTTTTGTATTTTTAAGGGTTAGTCTGTCAGGAATTTAGTCATGATGAGAAGGGAAGACTTATTTGTTTTTAATGTAGAGAGATTCGAAGACATTTAAAGGATTATGGAAAATAAGCAGAACAGAAGGGGATTTTAAAGATAATGGAGAGAGGAAATTGATGGAGCTTGGACACTAAAGGAGAAAGACAATGAGACATCTAGTGAACAGACGTATGAGCCTTACACAGGACAAAGGGGTAAAAGGAGTGAGGGAAGGAATGCTTATGATGATAAAGTTTGTAGGTGTTTTTAAATAGATGCATTGTGTTTTTATCACATTTTTCTATTATCTAAAGTATAAAAAACTGTAAGTTCTATTTATGCTGTACATTCATTTTGGTAATATTATAGAGTAATTTCTGTTAAAAAAAGGAATTTTTAAATAGTCCATAATTCGTATTCTTGTTTCCAGCTCCCTAACTGAGCCTTCCCATAGCTTCCCACACCTGTGCCTGGCTTTAAGGCGCAATAGCATGTCTACCTGCATGAGGTGTTCCTCCACCTGAAAAATTCCTCCACCTCAAATTCAACATCTTTGTTCACAAACTGGCTCCTAATAAGCAGACTAACATAAGATAAAAAAAGAAAGAATAAATGAAATGAAAAATGAAATAAAATAACCTGTAATAACATGAAAGACCCCAGAGGACCTTTACTCTCTTCTTTGAAGAAATCCATGTGGACTGATTTCCAGACCTTTAATCCGTTCACAGCACAAGTGGGAGAAAATTCCATGTCTTCCAGACAGATGGATGAGAAGATATGCCAAAAACAGTCACTTCACTCTATCTAAAGGAGGCCAGCCAAGTTATGGGTGATGACAGGGACAGATGGGAAAGATAGAAGCCTGCAGTATGCCCCAAATGCAACAATATTTTGGTTGGTATTATACCTATCAATACTTACTTGAATTTTGCTGAGAAAAGGGCAATAAAATTGGAATTGAACAGAAGAAATAATAAGGACAGCCTCATCCAATTTCCCATTTGTCTGGAAATGCTTTCTCCAAAGGTAATACCTTGGCTCAAGAAGACTCCTGACTTCTGGCTAACACGCTGTTAAGGCCAATGAGACTATGGTCTCCCAGCAGCAGAAGCAGCATGGAATGCTAAGGGTTGGGTTAATTAGAGTGAAGTCAGTCTTCTAGTACTATGGCTCAGTCCCAGATGAACTGAATGGCTGCTCAGATCAGGTGCAATACATAGAAAGAAATGAGCTCACAGTTTTGGGTGAACAGAACACAGATGATTTCTGTCTCCTGTCTCATTGTTGTAATTCTGCATAAAACATCCAGTACATTTTTTTAAAGGGTAGGAAATATAAAGAAGCAAGTAATATAATGCACAAACAAGAATAAAATTAAGAGGTTAACCTTGAGATGACCCAGTCATGGGGATTAGTAGACAAAGACTTTAAAGCTGCTGTTATAAAACTGTTCTCAAATATACAGGAAAAATATAAATAATTGGTGAGTAGATGTGGAAATCTTAGGACAAAAATGAAAGATAAAAAAGAACAAACTAGAATGTTGGCTTCAAGAAAGCTAAGTACAACTAAAACCCTTGGACACTATATATAGCAGCAGCACAAGAAGATTCTGAGAGGTAGAGAGAAGAGACACTGTCTAGGGTAATGGTGTGAATTCTCCTGGGTTTTCTTTTATGTCCCCCAGCTCCTAGACATGGAGTAGGAGAAACTGACAACCCAGAAATATTAACAGGCACAGAGAACAAAAGCCCTGACAAACCCTACTCTCTAGTCAAAGGACCAGGAAAGGGGCAGTGCAGCAAGATGTAAAACTTTTTGCCAAACCCTACAGAAAAGTGGATGGCCCATACCCACCCATGCCAGCAAAAGCCAGGTGGGGAGCCTACACTTGCGCCCTCATGAGGTTTGGTTATTTCAGGGACAACCAGGAAGGGAGCTGAGAATTGTACTCCCATTGGCCAGCAATGCAGCCTTCACTGCCTCCCTGCCCCTTGGCCCTACCAATCACTGGAGATCACGTGGGGAGCCCAGACTTCCACCCTCATCTGACACCCCCTTCTCTCTCTACTGGGATGGTGTTTGAGAAAGCCTGGTGGAAGGTCAGTACTTTCACCATTACCTGGTGGTTATGAAGCCCTCTCCACCGTGCTGTCAGTGGAAACCACCTGGAGCCCCTGAGCTCCCACCCCTGCCCAGCAGTAATGAAGGATGCTTCTTTTCATGTGTTAATAGAAGGTGGGGAACTGGGCTTTTTATTGCCACCTATCAGTAATGAAGTAGCAGCCCACCTTCCCAGGCCAGAACAGTGTGAGAGGAAGCCAGCTGAAACTGAAGGTTTATTTACATAAGATTCAGAGTTTTATAATATAATGCAAAAATGTCAAGGTTTCAATCAAAAATCACTTGTCATACCAAGAACCAGGAAGATCTCAAAATAAATGAGAAAAGCACATTCATTAGAGACTAACAGCAAAAAGACAGGTATGTTAGCATTATCTAACAAATGTTGCAAAATGGGCATGCAAAAAATGCCTCAGTGAGGATTTACGAACACATTTTAAACAAATGAAAAATTAGAGTACCTCAACAAATAGTATCCACCAAGAAACAGAATATGTGAGGAAGAACCAAATGGAAATTCTGGAACCAGAAAACATAATAACTGAAGGGTAAAGCTCAGTAGAGAGGCCAACAGCAGAAAAGAGGGGACAGAGGAAGGAATCGGTGAGTTGTAAGGCAGATGATAGATACTACCCAAATTGAACAACAAACCGAAAATAGATTAAACGAAAAAAAGAGATCAGTGTGGCTACAGCAAACATTCACGTCACTGGAGTCCAGAAGGAAATGCAAATAAGGAAAGGACTGAAAAAGTACCCAAAAAAGGATGCCTGAAAAAGTCCCAAATTGGACAAGAGACATAAACCTAGAGATTCAAGAAGCTTAGTGAACTGCAAACAGAATAAACCCAAATAAGCCCATAACAAGATAGATTTTAATTAAATATCTGAAAACGAAAAAGGAAAGAAAATCCTTGAAAGCTGCCAGAAAATGACCATGCCAATACGAGAATTTCTTTTTTTTTTTTTAATGGTAGCAGATTTCTCATCAGAAAATCCTGGTACACATAAACCACTCTCCCTAAAGTTTCCAACCGATTAAAAGAAAAAAAAGTTAATGCCTCCAATAAAGTTCTAGTTCTTTAACACACAAGGCACACCTTGATTTGCTGTCTGCCAATGACTTGTACTTTATTTTGTAATCTTTGTATATGCTTGCCTTATTAGACTATGTGCTTTGTGAGGACAAGACTAAATTTTATTTTTTAGTTAATCTTAATTAATGTTTGCTGAAAGGATAAACAGAGTACATTAATCAATTCTCCTAAACTTGCTAGTCTCTTTTATGACTTTGATGTCTTATTTTGTCAAAGCAAATTAGATCTCATTGTACAGGTGCTGCAAAATTTTTATTAAAACAATGTGATTTGACCTTATCTAACACTTTGGCTGCCAGCCAGAGCATAAACTAGGATCTTTTTTCTAGAAGTTAATTTATCCCAAATTGCAATTGGTGGCGTGATTAAAAAATAGATGTTGATTCATAAAAGGAATGATTTATAATTGAAACCTATGCATTGGTAACACAAAAAGTATCCTGGCAAATATCTTCATATTTGATTTCTTTCCTCTTATAAAAATTGTTTCAAAAGACTTTGTATTAGTTGGCAATACCAGTCATTTAAGAAAACTAAACAAAGAAAATACATGCACTAATACCATATTAACTATAAATACAGCTCATAGCTTGAAACTAATTAACATTCTTTTAAAAAAATCCTTCAAACTATCAAGATTAAAAGTATTTTAACCATAGGTATTAATCCTATTTCTCAAAAATGTAAGCCTGTAAACATTTCAAAGTCTAAAACATTTTGCCAGGTTCCTGATATTTTTTGTTAAATTGCTATTTTCATAAATAAATATTAGTGTTAACCCAAATCAATTATTTTGGACACTTTGCTAATTCAACAAATTGCATGCAAGGTTTATTAATCTTTTGATAAACTCTTCACCACTTGAAATCTTTGAAGATAAATTATCACAGGCCTAACAAAATCAACAATTCTTTCCCTATGCTTCAAGAATATAAGAAAACATTGTCAAGTATGTGATAAAGTTGTACTTTCAGAAGCATCATGTAGACCTGAACTTCAGTATAAATGTGGGGGTCTATTGTTGGCCAAGATTTTTTTCCTTTAGCCTAAAAATTATACCTGGTGATACATTTTTGACATTAAAGAATATCTCAGTGTTCACGCTTGGGAAACTTTTGGAACTCAAAAATCTAAGATTATGAGGCAGATGATCTTAAGTGTGTAGTATATTCCTGAGGTTCTTCGTCATTAAGTAGACAGGAAGTAAGAAAGCTAATGAGATGTAATGTCGGCTGTGGGAAAACCTGTGTTCTAATTTTGGGCTTAAGGCTTATTAAGGTGTGGACTCTGAGGGAAGCCACTCTGTTTATTGAAGTTTACATTTCAGTATTTATAATAGGACTACAACAGAATTTACATTCTTTACCTTGAAGTTCCGGGGGGAAAAAAGGAGACCTTTGAGTCAGATAAACTTAAACCTAGTTTTAAATCTGAGCTGTATGGCTGTCTGTGTGGCCTTAGGCAAGATAACAACCTTACCAAATTTTGTTTCCTCGTGGTATACAATAGGGATAATAGTTTCTATATAATGAGATTGTTTTGAAAATTAAATGAAATAATAGTTCTCTAACTGAATTATTCCTCTAATACTTGAGATACAAACAGCATGTTCCCCAGTTTATAACCAATTTAGAGCCTTCAAACAGCAGCACATGAAATAGTGAGCAAGTTGGCAGGAAGTCTAGCCTCCTGTCCTTGTGTCTTCTTAACCTGCTCCTCCAATGTCAGTGTCTTGGAAACCCCCTGAATTCACACTGTCCTCATATCTAAAGGACCAGTCTTGTTTGTACCTTCTATGATCTTAGTGCTTGACCTCGAACTCAGCTGCCACTTGGATCTAGAGACCTTCCCAGTCATACCGCAAGCTCACTGCTCCAGAATGATCTGGCTCAGTGCTGCCCTGCGGCCACAGTGGGAGTCTGGCAGGGGCCCTGAAACACAGAGTCAGAAGAAGGCCCTGTTCACAGGTGCTGCTGCGCCTCCTGGAGCAGCATCTCTACCACTTCATGTTACATCTAAAGAAGGCAGGTGGGATGTGAACCCTACAGTCAGATTACTGCCACTATGACTTACAGAGTTCACTCTGGCCTGCGTTGGTCCCACAAGGTACAAGGTAGGACCATCTTCTGCCAGTATTATACTTTGCCAGAGCTGAGCCAATGAAAAAATTAGACTGTTTCCCAAACTGCGGCTCTTAAAAAAAAAAAAAACAAAACTCACCTTTCCTCTTAATCTCTCTTCTGAAGCATTGCTTTATTTCAGGGTGATGCATTCGAGAAAATTTTGGTGTCTGTCCTGAGAAACATCAAGCCATGACTCATCAGCTTTGTGCTTTTGGCATGTATTTCCCACCTTGAAACCTGCTATTCTTGCCAGACACTGGCTTTGAGAGAGATCAGCTCTACCCACAGGACAGAGTTTAGCAGCCTTGAGTCTGTAGGAAAGACAGTACCAATTTAACCTCCTTTTCTTCCCAGGAGGTCCTTGGTTACTTATATAAATTTGAACACGTCCTCCTCAAAAACTATAAAAAAAAAAAAAAGTGAAGACAATAGAGTAAAATTTTTTTTACCAAAATAACCCCTCCAATTATATTCCAGTTTTAGGTAAAATACTGTAGCACATTTTAAATAAATACATTGTAATTATATTAATACCTCAAATGATTTAGGTAAAAAGGTAATACCCAAAGAAGTATGGGAAAATTTGAGAAATACATGCATTCTTCATAGAAAATTGGTTACATATGCCCCTTTTCCTTCTGAAATATCTCATATTCAGAAATGTGCATAGTGTCCTTGAAATAACGTTAATGACTTCACAATGCTGAGACCAACTGAAACAACTTTGAGGGTAAACTGTCCAATAAAATAAAAATGTTCCTACACTTATCTTTTAACATCCTTGAATTCGGAACCTAGAATTATCACTGAATAACAGACAACTACTTAAAAATTTGGAGCTTAATAATTTCACAAGAATCTATGCTGAACTAAAATTCAGAACAGAAGTATGAAAGACAGAAAACAGTATGTACAGAATTCCCTTTCTGAACTAAACATTGAATTAGACATACTTATTAAAAAATGGTATTCTCCTTCTTCAAATAAATACAGAAACATATTTTTAAATGCTTGTTCCTACTTCTCACCTATTCTACTTTCAAATAACCAAAATAAACAGTGTGAAACACATGATTACAGGTACACATATACTCACACAGGATATATGTACATATTATTTTATTACCATTACAGGCTATTATTCTGAAAATGTTTTAGAAACATAAGATGAAAGATTTTAAAGAGGATGAATTTAATAAAATATTGTTCGGGCCAAAGAGATAGACATTTCCTTTATTTTAAATGAAACAAATTCAATGCAAATTTACAAATGAGATCTAGTTTTTATAGATTGCTGTTGAATGTACTACTTACTTAAACAGACTGTTAAAAAAATTCTCCATAGATAACAGAACAGGTACTTACTTATTTATTAAACACAAAATCATCGATGTTAAAAATTCAAAACAAAATTGAACACTTACCAGTGTACTTTTTAAGGGTATACCTAGGGTAGTCCTCTGAAGATTGCGTCCTTCGCATTGTTAGCCTGAAATTAAAGTGGCCATGAGACAGTTGTTAGCATTTCTTTTTTTTTTTCTTTCTGAGTAAAATGGTCAAATAACTGAATTATTGGAATTCACATCATAGTATATCATGATTTCAGTGAGATTTGATTGTTGCTCTAAGTTAATTTAACACTAGTGAGTATTCACATTCTGCCTTTGAGACTTATTTATTTATTAATTTTTACTGAAAATAATGTTTTCATTCCCTGAGTATATTCACCTCTCACTACTTCTCTCTTTTGTGCTGTTCTGTAGAAATTATTTAACAATTGTTCGTGCCTGAATTCTTGATATTTGTAATCTAAAGTTTTAAAATGTTAACTTCTGTCTGTAAATGTACTTCTCTCTGAATGTGATAATGAACTAATTAAATGAATATTCCCTTCAAATGTATTTTCATTCAAAGAGGCCATATAAATAAAGTTACCGTATATTAATGAAAACATTTAACATCAATTCTGGCCTTGATTGTACTATTTTTTGCAGTGGTCACGCCCGTTTCTCATTGAGATTATACATCCCTACCCATTGCTGTGATTTACCCATTTCCTGTGAAAAGAATACCAGTTCCTTCCTCATTGCACTCTAATTTGACTGTATGACTTACTTTGGCCAATGGGAAGTGAGCCAGTGTGACATACGCCTTGTCTGAGCAGAAGCCTCAAATACCATTGCATGGTTTGGACTAGCCCCCACTCTTCTCTACCATGAAAATACGCACGTCCCACAAAGAGGCTGCTTCTACAGGATGGACATTGTAAGCCACTGAGATAGGGGACGAGGGGCTTGTTAACCTAACAAAGCTAACTAGTACTATTACAAATTTTGAGATATAAAGCTAATTGATACAAATTTTGAATAAGAAAACCAGGTGTTTAATTCTAAAATAATTACAATAAGTAAATATTCTTTGCATAGAAATGAAAGCTTGTTCATAATACTTGTTCTAACCTACTCCATTCTCTTCCCTGAACATCTATCTGACTGAAGTGTGGCATGACAAAAATAGATCGTTTGTCTTTAACAAGTTAGCAGTTCAAAACCATTTCCAACTGCAAGGACTATAATCAGAGCTGTACCCATAACATATTCTTCTGCCTTTTTATAAGCTTATATAAGATAAAGATTGCTTAAAATATAGAACAGATTGTTTCAAAGTCAAACAAGTTGAGGAATAACTAATAATAGTTTACAATATATTGAAAACAAGATATGTAAACAGAACAATATTACTAATATTTATTTTACCACAGTACATGAAATTTGTGTGGAATTCCTGTCATCTTTTTATACTGAGAAGTTGAAAGCGGTTTTCTGAGTTGCATTTAGAAACTATAAAGTCTTATGATGCATAGGAAAGTGGCAATTGGAAAGCCCAAATGGGAGCTTTAAAACTATTGCTTCTTGCTACTCTGTATTGGCGATGAAAAGTCCTGGCCATGACTGGCTTCTCAGTACAGCCTGACATCTAATTTCAGGATGTAAAGATCCGAATGCTGCCTTCATGTTGCTACTTCTCATATAGGTCCAGATGTTACCATTTTTAGTGTTAAAAAACATCGCCAACTTTCTCACTGGCATTCTTTTATGTGATGAAGTAAGTAGTCTTGCCTTGTAAGACTATGTATTCCTCCCCTGATTCCCCATAAAATTGTGAATCAGATCAGGGAATCATGGCCACGTGTGAAGTCAATGCATTCCCCCTCTCCTAGGAATTAAAAATTATTTTAAAAAGATCAACACTCTGCCAGCAAATAAAACTCATGTGTTTACTGGGTTCCTCCAATGAGATGACCTTTTTCTAACCTCTGCTCTTTGGAAAAAAAATATTGGATCCTTGATATGTTCATATCACTGCAAAAGATATTTTGTTCCTCCTTCAAATTTATTCTATGGAGAGATACACGAGCTCAACAATCTTTAGGAGGTTAATCACTGCTGAAAAAAATAATAGAGTAGATTGGTAACAATATGAATTGATTATAGTCACCAATATACCAGGTCCTTCATGCTGTCTGACGTATTTCTATAAATCTGAATCTCTTTCTTCCTATTCACAGTTGCCTCTTACCACGCAGAGGAATAAACACACGCCAGTTGCAGCTACCAAAAATGTCATTGATGACCACCTTGATATTTTTGGTCTTTGTCTACTTGAATTCCTTAAGGAATTCTATACTGTTAATTATACCTTCTTTTTTTAAAAAAAAAAATCTGTATCTTCAGTATTTCCCAAATGAATCTTTTTTTTTTTTTTTTCAAATCCTGACCTCCTCCCTAAGCTTCAGACCCATAAATGCATGACCTTCAAAATTTGGAGTTTCAAAAAGAGTCTGAACTCTTTATGTCCAAAACTGAAACCCTGATCTAACCCATACAAATTTGGTTATCTTCTTAGGTGAGTCAATAGAGAATGGATTCCATTCACCAAGTGGTTCAGCCAGAATCCTAAGAGCCATTCGTCACAAGCCCTACTCCTTTACCCCACATCTAATCCATCTATTAAGCCTCTTTGATCTCACTTCTTAAATATGTATCAAATTTGTCATATTCTCTTCATGTCAAATACTTCATTTCCATGCCTGTTCTCCTAGCTGTTCTTCTTAGTTTAGATTTCCCCTATTTTAATCCACTTGTTTCAAAAATAAAAATGTGACCATGTCACTAATTTGATGACATCTTAAATTGCTTTCCATTGCTTTGGTGTGAATACCTAACCCTTCTTCATGGCCCATAGAGCTGGTGCAGTCCAGACCTTCCTACCTCTACAGCCTCATTGAAAGCCACGGTTCACTTTTCTCTCTGAGCTCACACCTCTGGCTTTGTTTCTGGCCCTCAGACACAACATGCTTGAATCATTTGTATGGTCTTTGTGTATAATGTTTTAGTCTTTTTGCTTGGATACTTTTCTTCCTTGTCATTTCCACTATTTGATATTGACATTTAGAGATAAACCCAAAGGTCATTTCTTCAGGAAAATCTTCTCTGATCTTCCAGTCTAGATAGTGCCCCAGTTTTATTCTCCTAAGTGATTTTTATTGTTAGAGTTTTTGCCAGAGCTTGGACTGATCTATTTAGATGGCTGTGTAAGTTATGACAGTCTCTTACACTGGACTGTAAACATCATGGTAACAAGGACCATCTATTTCACTCAGGAATGTATCCTCATCACTAAGCACAAACAGATACTTAACAAATGTTTGTTGAACGCATTTTAAAAAATAGATGACTCAATGAATTCATGAAGGAGGAATTGCCACATTTTTGCCATCTTCTCTATTTTTTAAAGTAGATATTAATGTTATTCCTAGCTTGGCTTCTAATTTTAAATTATTGACACCACACCTATTTTACAACCCCAAACTGGTTTCACGACCTTCTTAATGAGAATACCATGTTGAATTCAGGACTGTTAACTTTTTTCAGTGCTTTAGTTGAGAGAAATTATATTTGTAGAGACTTGCTTTAAGACAGCATTTCAGCAATTTTCTGGATCAGAGATCCCCAGTCAGTGAATCTGCATCATTTCATGAGTACACTAATGGGTAGGAGTGGTGTGGGTAGAGGTAACGAGAAAACAGACAAAGGATTTTCTAATTTTTTTTTAATCATACCATGAATATTAATTTGACTGATTAATAACTATGTATATATACTAAATTTAAATATATAAAGATGGTATGAAAAACAAAATACAAGTTACTAAAAAATTTTCTTTAGATTTATAGTAGTTTTCTCTATAATGCTCTTTCTACATCAAAGGATAATAACAGCTTAATTATTACCATGTAATGGTGTAGAACATTTTTAATATCATAAAGCATGTTTAATCTGCTATAGGCAATACTACGGCCTAATAAAACACTCCGTGATTCAATGGCTTAAAACATAGCAATTTATTTGCACTCATATGTCAGTAAGTTACCTACTAGTTGGCTGATCTACGCTGAGTTTGTCTGGGCTTGTCTCAAACTTTGGGTTAGATCAAGTCTGCTGCACATCTCTCATCCTCCTCAGGCAAATGAACTAGTTTGGGCATATAATTCTATTAACAATAGCAGAAAAATAATATATATGAAAGCAAATCCTTGGTATTTCTTCAAGGCTAGAATCATACTTGGCACAGCGTTAGTTCTGCCCATACGTCATTGGCCAAAGAACGTTACATGGCCAAGGCCAGTCTCAACAGTGTGGAGAGAGAGAGAATCTGGCCAGTGCAATAAACTAGAAAGTCACATAGGAAATATAGATGCAGAAAGGAATGAAGACTCAGGGAATGAAAATGCAGTTCATCCCACAAAGTATTTCTCCTAATTGAGAAATCTGAGATCCATTATTTCAGATGTACTATGTTCTTCCACAATTAAGCCAGGGCAACAGACGAGTGTATTCCTGAAATGCACCAATTTATTTGTTTATTTATGATTTACTTGCAGTACAATGCACTCTTTTTGGTGTATAGTTTTGTAGGTTTTAGCAAATGTATAGTTATATAACCCCTGCCACAATCAGGATGTAGAACAAATATAATTGTGACCCCAGATATTCCCACAAACTGCTTTGTCTTTATACTCTGGTAACCACATGTCTGACAGGATTTTTTTTTCCCAGAATGGCATGTAAATGGACTTATACAACATGTAACTTTTTGAGTGAACTTCTTTCACTTAGCGTAACACTTCTGAGATCCATTCGTGTTGTATACACTAAAAATGGATTTTTCTATTTCTCCTTTCAGTTCTGTCATTCTTTGCTTTCATGTATTTTGCAGCTTTAAGTTTCATGCATGCATGTTTAAAATTGCTGTGGCTTCTTAGTGAATTAACCCTATTATCATTATTTGATGACTCTTTTTATCTCTGACTTTTCCCCCCTCTTCTGAAGTTTACTTTTTTGGTAACGATGTAGACACTCCAACTTTTGATTAGTGTTTGCATACACGTGTTCCATGATTTTTCTTATACCTCGTTATTTCATTATATGTAAGGTTTCCTATAAGTAAAAAATATCTTGTGGCTTGTTTTGTTCACCTAATCTGACAGTTTTTCTTTTAGTTGGTCTGCTTGCACCCTATTGGATTTAGGTCTTCTGTTTTACCATTGTCTTTTTTTTCGTTTGTCCCCTCTTTTTATTTTATTTTTTTTCAAATATTTTTTTCCGTGCTGCACTTTTTTCCCTTTACTTCTGGGCCTCCAAAGGTACCGATGCTGGAACTTGTGAAGTTGTCACACAGGCCTCTTAGGCGCTTTCTTTCCATTTAGCTATTTTTCTGTTACGTGGAGCAAATAATTTCTGTTTCTCCATTTGCAAGTTTAATGACTCTTGTCATTTTTATTCTGCTATTGAATCCCTTTGTGAAAGTTTTTATTTCTTTTAATTTATTTTTCTTCCTAAAGTGTCCGTTGTTACCTTTTTATAGTTTCTATTTCTTTGCTGGTAAGTTCTGTCTTCCCGTTCATTTCGAGGGCTTTCACCCTTGTTTTGTTAAACGTGGACACAGTAGCTACTTTCAAGTTTTTGTCGAATCATTTCGATATCTGGATTATTTGTGGTTGCTGTCTACTGATTATCTTTTATTCTTAAGAATTTTTGACATTTTAAATTCTTTTTTATGTTGAATAATTGTGTATGACATCCTAGAAATTTTAAATGTTATGACTCAGTATTGTTACTCTCCCCTGGTGACTGCACTGTCTGTCTTGTAGCAGTTACCTATAGGCCACAGTGTTCCAGTTCACCTTCTGTGCCCCGTGATTCCAGGCTCTGTTTTGGCTTCAAAGTCTTGCAGTGCTAGTCTCGTCCATTCCGTGTGTTCAGTTCCCAGGAGTCGAAATGGCACCGGGTGGCTGTACTGTATTTCCATTCTCAAAGGCTTTGCTCTGTTGTTTTGGATCATTTCCTCACCTCTGCAGATCAGAAGTGAGTCCAGGACTTATACAGAGTTTTGAAGGATCTCTTTATCTAGCTCTCCCCTCTCTGTACTTCTCTCACGTACTTTAGCTTCCAGGGCACTGATTTTGGTGCTTTAGCTAGAAGCTGAAGTGTTTGCCTCCTGTGCTATTGCAAGCTTCCTGTGATTAGGTCTGTTTTGAGGGAAAGTGGTGAGAGAAAAGAATGAGGACAAGAACTGGAGATTCCCTCTGTGTGCTTTGACCACAGGAGTCTCTCTCCTCAGTTTCTCCTGTCAGACAGGAGGGTATCTGTATCAATACTTCAGGTGCTTTGGTGACCACTGTTCCTCCTGCCGCTGCCATCATCACTGTTCCTGTCCTCCTGGCACAGGAATGCAGCTTGCTAAGAGGCACTTGCTTCGAGTCGGTGAGGCAGTCCTGAGAGAGTACAAGAGAAAGAAAATGAGAAGACCTCCTCCCCCTTATATACAGAGGTGGCCCTTCTAACTTCTCTGACCTAGAAGTGTTTCTCTGGGAAATTGTCTGTATCCATTGCACATTTCTGGTTGGGACTTTTAGTTTTAATTCATGGAAAAGAGAGTATACTTCCTTTATTTTAACCTGATCCAGAAGTTGGGCTATACCATTTTGATTACTGAAAGGATTTCTCTTGTGTTTTCAGCCCACCAAGAAGGAAATTATCCAGAAGTCCCTTTAAAAATCTCATTGCTCTGTTCACCACAAACATGGTGGTGAGGAACCTGTTTATAGCACCACTGTTCTCTTTTTGAAAACTCATAGGACATTTTCAGGAACTTCAGCACTTGAAATAGTTAGGCTACTTCTGTGCACCTAGTTGATTTTTTACTGTAGGTGATATGGTCTATGATTTGACATTTGTCTGGCTACTGGATTACAAAGAGGTATATTTTTCTCCCACATTTGGCAAGTTTATTGACTAAATTTTATACCAATCTCACTTTTGACTATACTGTAATCTGCCTCATTTTTTTTTTGATTCACTTCATTCCTCTGGTTTAAATTTTATTTTAACATATTGTATTATAGGTATGCAACTTTAACTCTTTGAAAAGAGAAAGAGTATAAACAACTTAATCTATGTACTATACACTGCATTTCATAACTGAGAAAATCAGTGTTCATGATTGGAACAGAAAAAACATGAATATTTTAAAACTAAATATTAATTTGAACTGCATTAATTTAGTCTGCATTAAATCATTTGAAGTTTACCTTTGTTTTAGAAAACTTTTATTAACCGACTGTGGAAATTAATTTAGGGAAAAATGCATTCAGCTGAATGTTTAAAAGAGATGGAATAAAATTATTTTATATTCCCCTGAAGCTTATCAGACTCTACCATTTAAAAATAAATAGCTAATATTATCATGTAAGCAATAGATGACTGATGCTTAAGTAGTTGAGATGAACAGACTACATGAAAGTAATTTAATTTAAATTACTACTGCTCAAAATTATGAAACTTATTAAAGAAAAAGGAACTTTCCATGATCAGATCTACCAGCCTCCTATTGATAGCTCTCCGCGATACCCATCCTGCTCACTCTTCCTTATTGTAGCAAGGTAGATATTCTTGTTCATGCTGATTAGTGTTTGACTCAATAACTGGATACTATATGTACCAAGTAGACACATAAAACTGCCCATCACACCTGCCATTTTTTTTAATATCAACAGTGTAGCCTTCTCCATTTGCCCAACTCAGTTGTAGACAATGATGTATCTAGGGATTTACATTTTGTCATTTTAATTTGTAAAGACAAATTGGATTAATTTTGTAGGCAAGGTGCCTTCCTCTCCAGTCTCTAGGATAAAAGTGCATTTCATTATTTTGAGAAATACTCATATACTCCATGGAGCTGAAAAAAAGCCTAATAATATAGTAAACATTTACCCATTTGTAATTTTGATTTATTTTTTATTGGGTTAATATGTAACAAAAATTACTCTATCAGTTTTCTAAGTAATTTTTCTATGGTCTCTTTTTTGTTAAGATGAGTAATTAATTGCACTCATCCATAAGTTACATAGCCCAACTGAGGTAGAGAAAGTTTATACACTAGAAAGAAGGGACTGGATTTGATGTTATTGTCTCAAATGAACTGTTTAAAGTGGAGATTTAGGTGTGGGGGTACAGCTCAGTAGTAGAGCTCATGCTTGGCATGCACGAGGTTCTGGGTTCAATCTCTAGTGTCTCGGTTAAGGAAAAAAATGCGGAGATTTACATTTTTCAAAATGCAATTTGTCAGTGATTATTTCAGCAGCTCAAAACACAGTATGCTGAGAAAAAGAGACACAAGAAACTCAGGCATAATTTCAAATAGTGTCGGTCAGCAAACTTTATTCTGTAAAAAGGAATGAGGAAGAAATCTATACCCTGGATTAGATTCTTAATTTTGGTAGAATTGAATTCTACAAAGGAATAAGTGCTTCCGAGGGTTAATATCTCAAAGACACAGGCGCAAACTCAAGGTTTATGCCTTGAAAGGGACTGTTAGGAATAATGGGTGCAACTCCCTGTGAATATGTAACCGTGCTACTCTTTTGACTAAGATATATTTCCTAATAAAAAGAGTATATTCGGGTCCCACCTGGGGTACCCAAAAAACAAGCAAACAAACAAAAAGTGTGTGTGTGTGTGTGTGTATATGAAGAGTATATATATAAGTATATGTATTTTATATATGTATATATTTATATCTTTCTATAAATATTTTACACATATATATTTTAGAATGTATATCTATATGATTTGATTAAAGTTTTATCTTTTATTAAGTTTTATTAAGATTTGTTTATAATTCGTATTTTCTCACTAGACCTGTTATTTTTGCTGCATGATTTTGCAGAATATTTTCTATAAATAAATATATTTTATGGTTTTATAGAAACCTATGTCTAGACTTTTGGGGGGAAATTATCTAAAGGCAACAGGATAGACCGGTGTTTATTAGCATGAGTCCTATAATTTTGAATGAAAATATATATAATTATTAAAACTCCAAAGAAAAATTATTTTGCTAGTAGGCAGCCAATATGCTAGGATAAATTTACATATAGGGCAGTAAGTCCCTGCAAAGTGATTATGTTCTAAATGTATCCATAGTGCTACTTCTTCCCAAGTGGACCAGTCCATTTAAACATAATGCTACTATATTACCTAGTATATTATATTTTAACAATATTTAGATTCCCTTTGGATTCATTTTTATCCTCTCTTTATATAGATCATATACAATAATTAAAATTATAGCCAAGAAATAATTTTGCATTTAACTTATAATGTTGACAGTTGTTGAATACATTTGGGTTGTGTTTTCCATGAGAAAGGAGCCAGTAAAGTGTGAATTCATGCATACAAATCTGTTTCTCTTCCTAGTAAGCATATTGTATCTGATGTTTCATGAAAGAGGCTTTGGAGGAGAAATATAATAGTTTAGGGTTTTTTGGCTGTGAGGGCAATATACTCTTTTGAAAGCGTCCTTTTTTCTGTTTTAAAAATAAAAATAAACTTTGTTATAAAATGAAGCTGTGTTAAGTCCTTAATGAGAAGTTATGATAAAAATGTTACAAAACATTTTTCTGTTTGTCCTTGGGAAAGTGAAATCAAATTGCAAAATTGTTCTCTTCTTCCTGTATTTGCCATACAATTTCCCAAGGTCAAGATGAAACTTCATTTTGTTTTGGCAGCTCTTAACTAAGGAATTCTTAACCTTCATTGACCTTTTGAGCTATTATTGCCTTGATTAGACTTCTAGGTAATTTATTTGGTAATTAATTCTATTTGGTCTTGTTCTAGGACTTGTTTATTTGTTTGTTTTTCCATCTCTCCTTCTCTATATGTAAAATCCTTGGAATAGGCACCATGTCAGTATTTATTTTCCATGCTTTATACTTTCCAGTATCTAGTAGTTCATACACATGATATAGTTCATATGTAATTGTCAAGTAAACAGATAAATAAATATAATCAAGTTACAGGGCCCAATTCTATTATAGAAATTGGATACTCTTATTTATTTTAAAAATCCAAATAGACTATTTATAAAAGTAGAGATCCCAAAGGAATTTAACAATAGATATTAACTGGCCAAAAAAATAAAAGAAGAAAAAGGTTAATACATTGGAGCATCCAATTAGCTCAGAATTTAAAAGGATGCTATCACATTAAACCTGAGAGAAACACAGTAAAGTAGTAAATGTGCAGAGCTGAACCTGCAGCTCTTTACCATGTTTCTGCATCATTACTCTGTTTCATTTTCTCAAGTACCTGTATTGTCTTTCTGAAGGCTATATTTTATACCCAATTTGTGGTGGTTCATTAAGAGGAAATATGCTACTTAATTTTATCCCTTGACCTCTTACTCTCTTCTCTGGGTGTCACTTTCTTCTCTTAAGGAAAAAAAAATGTGTTCTGGTCAAAGTTGTTACATAAAATCCCTGTGTTTCCAAAGTAAATAGCTAATGTAGAAATAACCAATTTCATTGTAAACTGTTTTTCTTCAAACATAAATTTAAATCAAATGGCATTTTGAGCAATGAGTATTGACTGTGATTATTTGATTTCCTAGGAATACCGTAAGTTAATAGACTTTTTCCATCTTTTTCAAATAAATTTAAAAATTTTAGTATAATTTACATATAGAAATGCACTCCTTTTATGTGCCTGGATAAATGAGTATTGGTAAATGTATACATTCATCTAACCACAACCATAGTCAAGATATATATTTTCCATACCCCTCAAAAGACCTATCAGACTACTTTGTAGTTACCCCTGTCCTCTCCAACCAGACAACCACTGCTTTGCTTTGGTGACATTTAAAAAAACTGATTAGTGATATACATCTGATTTTAGGGACTGCTTTTTAGAGTACTGTAGTATAATGACTCCCTACTGAATATTAGTCTTTTTATACATGTTTCAAAATAGTTACTACAAAAAAATATTTTGTAATCATGTAAAATATATAAATATGTAACAAAGTATATTGCATCATTTTGAAGTCAATTTTTATTGTTTATTTTTTCTCTTGGGAATGAATCATGGTTTTCTGTTTCTTTGTAAGCCAAATAATTTTGGATTATAACCTAGACATTGGCTGTTTTTAAGTATTAAGGCAATAAGAAATACCTCCAAATAGTCAGCCAGCACAAAAACTTTTGGTTGATAGATTCTCATTCTGTTCTGTTCATATTCTCTTTTCACTGGAAAACATGAAATGCTTAAAAGTTCTCATGTGTAGTATCCTTTGAATTAGAATTAGTGAATTAATTGGTAGATATTTTTATTTCCATGGCTTCAGTATCATCCAGACAGCATTGACAAAGTCATCCTGTGAACATCCTAAATGAAATATTTTTTATTTTCTTAGTTGTATCTTTTTTACATTGGTTTTTGGTGGTTGCTCTAAGAATTTCACTATACATTCTCAATTATTCCACTGGACCACTTCTTGTAAAATATAGAAGTCTTACAATAGTATAGGTCCATTTACCATATCCAGCTCTATTTTTTATGCTATAGCTGTTATAGTATTTCATCTATATATAGCTTAAATCCACAATAAGATACTATAATTTTTGCTTTAGTTATGTTTTTCATAAAATTTAAGAGAAAAAAATTGTCTTTTATGTTTATATATTTCTTGAAGCTTTGAGTTTCTCTAAATTCCTTTCCTTTCAACTTGAATAAATTTCTGAAACATTATAGTACAGGCCTGCTATGATGGATTTTCCTGGTGTTATTTTATCTGAAATGCCTACATTTCACCTCCATTTTGAAGGCTATTTTCACAGTGTATAGACTCCCAAGTTGAATTCTCTTTCAGCACTTTAAATATTGTTCTACTTTGTTTTGACCTTCTTGGTTTTTGATCAGATGTCAGTAAATGCTCAAATTGTTGTTTCCCTGTATATGTATGATTTTACTTTGACTAGTTACAAGATTTTCTCTTTTTCCTAAGCTTTCATCAGTTGGACAATAATGTCCCTAGTTGATATTTTCTTGGCATTTACACTACTTGAGTTTCAATGACCTTTTTTGAAACTAAATTTGTCCCTTTCAGCAATTATCAGAAATTATTTTGATCATTTTTTGTTTATATACTTTAACTCTTTCATTCTCTATCTTTCTTTTTGGAGTTAAAATTTTATGTATTTTAGATGTGCTAATTTTTTCTCCCAGGTTACTGAGGAGCTGTTTGATTTTTTTAAAATTGTTCTCTATGTTTTCTGTTTTTTGGATTGATAGAAGTGGAGGCACTTCACTCAGAGAAGGCAATCAGGTATCCAAGATAAATATCTGATGATCTTTTAGAACAGAAGGAGTAATACGCTCTTTAGTGAATAAGAGCTAATGAAGTGTTCAACATCAGTCTCTGCTCCTGGAAGGTTAAGTATTTTGCAGTGGAAGCAGCTCTAGTAGCCTAAGTGAAAAGGAACTCACACTATTCGGGATGTGCATAACCTCAACCCCTGCCATCTGGGTCACTCCATTCATATGCCCACTGTACAGACTCCAGAGTTGTTAAAGGAAATGTCTGGTCACTGCCTCATATCCTCTCTTCAGATTCACTTGTTCCTGATATTCTAGCATCTTTCTAGACTCTAAATGTAACTAAGCCATTTACCACTGCCCAAGGGTTCATGTATATCTGTACTTTAGGCCATTTCACCTTCATTTCTACTATTTCTTGTAAATGTAAATGTTTGGGGGCCCCAAAATGTGTAGGAGCTTTTTTCAAATGAAGAGCAATTATTTCAGAAGTAAGCAAGCCTTGAGCCTGAACCTTAGGGATCTGCACTGTGACTTTTATATTAGGGACTGACAAAGACAGTCCATAAATTTGTTATCTGCCACAGATATTGTAAGCATCATTGGATTTGTTAGAGCATGTATTTTGAATAACCATTAGAAATCTTACTTTGTAGCCTAAACCTGCTGCATAGTTCTGTCTTGTTCTAGGCTAGACTTGAAACTGGAAGTCATTTGAGTCAACCAGTGGAAGAGTTGGAATATCTTTTCATGTATGTTGCCTCTTACATCCAAAAAAGGTCACCAAGGGCTACAGATCTTTTTAGTGATAGAAGAAAGAGATGCAACTACTTGTCATTCTCCTTAGAGAGGAATCTATGGCATGCTCCATACTACTGGGCCCCTAAAAACATTCCTGACGTAACGATTTCCAACATTCTGTCAGACATGTGTCCAGCTAGGATATACCACTGTCAAACCAGCAATTGAATCCATTGAACTATTAGAGAAATGAGGGACACAGCTCCCAAGTCCTGTTTTTTGAGGTTTTTTTTTTTCTTTTTGGAAACAAATATCCTCACTAGAATTCACCAGAAAGGAAAGCCTGAGGTAAATTCTTAGTGTCACTACTTAATTTGGGACTCCAATCCCAGGAACTAGGAGTAAGGGAAAATGCAAGTGAGTAAGGGAATGAGAGACAATATTATACAGTTACAGTAATAATCTGGCTACCATAAAAAACCCTTAATAGCCAAAGCAATCTTGAGAAAAAAGAGCAAGGCTGGAGGTATCATGCTCTCTGACTTCAGACTATACTACAAAGCTACAGTAATCAAAACAGTATGTTACTGGTACAAACACAGACACCTAGATCAAAGGAAGAGGAGAGAGAGCCCAGGAATAAACCCATGAACCCATGGTCAATTAATCTACAGCAAATGAGGCAAGAATATACAATGTGGAAAAGACAGTCTTGTCAATAAGTGGTACTGGGGAAACTGGACAAGTAAATGTAAAAGAAAGAACTTAGAACATCTTTTCACACATATACAAATATAAACTCAAAATTGATTAAAGATCTAAATGTAAGACCAGAAACCATAAAAATCTTAGAAGAAAATATGGACAAAACACTCTTTGACATAAATTGCAGCAATATTTTTTTTAATCTGTCTCCTAAGGCAAAGGAAGCAAAAGCAAAAATAAACAAATGGGACTTAAACTTAAAAGCTTTTACACAGAAAAAGAAATAATTGACAAAACAAAAAGACAACCTACTGAACAGGAGAAACTATTTGCAAATGAAATGACCAATAAGGGATTAGTATCCAGAACATATAAATGGCTTAATATTGTACAACTTAATACCAAAAAAAAAAAAATCAATATGATTAAAAAATGGGCAGAAACCTTTTTCCAAAGAAGTTATAAATATGGCCAGAAGTCCACATGTCATATGGAAATAATCACATGAAAAGAAATGCATATGGCTCAATATAGCTAGTCATTAGAGAAATGCAAATCAAAACCACAGTGAGATCTCACGTCACACCTGTCAGAATAACTATCACTGAAAAGTCTACAAGTAACAAATGTTGGCGAGGATGCGGGAAAAAGGGAACCCTAGGGCAATGCTGATGGGAATGTAAATTGGTGCAGTCATGATGGAAAACAGTATGGAGTTTCCTCAGAAAACTAAAACTAGAGCTACCATATTGCACACTCAGCAGTTCTACTCCTGAGTATATATCAAAAAAGAAAAGAAAAGAAAAGAAAACACTAATTCAAAAAGAAGAAAATGAAAACACTAATTCAAAAAGATAGCTGCACTCCAGTGCTCATAGCATTATTTACAATAGCCAAGGTATGGAAGCAACTTAAGTGTTTATTAACAGATGAATGGATAAAGAAGAAGTGAGATATAGATACGTACATATGTCATATACACACACATATATAATGGAATGTTACTCAGCCATGAAAAGAATGAAATTCTACCATTTGCAAGAATGTGATTGGACCTACAGGTTGTTCCCTCTAAGGATAGCCTAGATACCCCAGTCCCAGGGCTGGAGGTGAGGAGTGTGCAATGTGCAGTGTGGACATCTAGATGTTTCCTAGAGGTATTTAGTGAAATAAGTGAGACAGAGAAAGACAAATGCTATATGTTATCCCTTATATATGGAATCTAAAATATAAAACAAATTAGTGAATATAACAAAAAAGGACAAACTCTCAGATATAGAGAACTACTACGATTACCAGTAGGGAGAGGGAAAGAGGGAGGGTCAAGATAAGAGTAGGGGATCATGAGGCACCAACTACTATGTATAAAATACATAAGCTGCAAAGATATATTGTACAGAACAGGAAATATAGTCAATATTTTACAATAACTTTAAATTGAGTATAATCTATAAAAATATTGTCACTATTTTGTACACCTGAAATGAATATAATATTGTAAACCAACTATATTTCAAATTTAAAAATCTGGCTACCACCTAGTATCAAGCATGACTACTGCTGGTATTATGACTTATGAGAAATATATGTATTTTTTTCAGAATACATTTCACATATATATTTGGTCTTTGTTCGCAGTTCCTGGCACACAGATCCCAAGATCCTTGGAATTCTCTGAGCAATAGGAGCTATGGGAGCATCTTTTTTATACTATTTGATCTCTTGACCTCAGTTCTTAAATTGCTTCATAACCATAAAGGTGAAGTGGGTGTCTCGTTTTTCATAACAAGTCCCTTTCCCCCTCAACTGGGCTTGTGTTGTTGAGGTGACTTTCTGAAAGTACCTAAAGATGGTGGCTGGTTGCCAGGGGAACCAACCATGAATAATGGATTGGAAATTTCAGTCCCACCTGTCCTGGCCTCTGGGGAGGGGAGGGAAGAGATTGAATTGATCACCAATAACCAAAGATTTAATCCATCATGCCTGTGTTATGAAGCCCCCATAAAACCCAAAAGGAAAGATTCAGAGAGTTTCCAGGTGGGTGAACAAATGATGATTTGGGGAGAGTGGCATACTCAGAGAGAGCATAGAATCTCTGTGCCCTTTCCCCATATCTTGCCCTATGCATCTCTTCTATCTAGCTTTTCCTGAGTTACATCCTTTTATAATAGACCAGCAATCTAGTAAGTAAAGTGTTTCTCAGAGTTCTGTGAGCCGCTCTAGCAAGTTAAACAAATCCAAGGAAGGAGTCGTTGGAACCTCTACTCTGTAGTCAGTCTATCAGAAGCGCAGGTGACAACGGGGCTTGGAACTGGCGTCTGAAGGGAGGGAGGAGCAGTCTTGTATACTGACCTCTTAACTCATGGAATCTGATGCTATCTCCCTGTAGGTAGCGTCTGAATTGAGTTGAATTGTAAGACACCCAGCTGGAGTTCAGGAATTGCTTGTGGTGGGAAAACTCCCTCCTTCTCTGACAGTAAAATTGGGTTCAGAATCATTACTGCTTAATGCTGGGACAATCGGATGGCTTGTGAAAACAGCACATTGCTTCTGAGGATCATGCACCTGAGGAGGGGAAAGGAAAAACAGAACAAAACAAAAGAGTTCACTGGTTCTATACGTTATCGGTTTAAAGTTTGACTTACAAGCTCTTAAATTCATTGTTTCTGGTTTGCACGTGAGTGAGCACTGAGCAGGGGTATATGGCATCTCATGTCTCAACACCAGCAGGGAAATCCCAGGGCTGGAGGTGAGGAGCATGCAGTGTGATGTCAAATAAGGCACTCTCACCTTGCATCTGCAGGAAGGCTGTCAGACCTACACACAGCTGGTCCACCCAGCCGTGGCTGCGAGAGAGGTCAGGCTGAAAGGACTTGAAGTGGTGCATAAGAAGTTTCTTATATACACACTAAGGTATGAATAGCCTTCTTTTACTGCTAGCATGTTTGCAACTGCTTTTAAATATGATTACACCAACCTTGAGACACCCATATATGTGAGAGACTAAAACATAAAGGCTCGTCTTAGCACAACAGCCTCTCATTTACTCCGACTGCAAAATCAAAACAAGATCAGTCAGAACAAGCCTGAGTCACTTACATAACTGATCCTACAGCTTACTCGTGTGCCGGGTGTGATGTGGAGCCACGGTAGGGGCCTGCTGTATGGTGACAGATGCCGGGGTGGTGTTTGCTGTGGGCAGCCGTGCAAGCATCTCCCTCCGTGGGAGCTTCATAGCTTTCTAAATTTCTAGCCCAGAGGCTTTTTTTCCCTTTGCACAGTACACCTTCTCCAGAATATCCTTCACTTACCTCTTTCCAGATAATCTCTTCTCCAGGCAACTTTTCCCTCAGCGCTCCCTGAAAACTCCGTCATGATTTCCTGCCTCCAAAACAGATATAACTACTTTCTTCCTCCTCTCAACTCTGGACAAAGTTCTGCTGTCATACTTTTCATGTAATTTTACTTACATTTACTTACTTTTGTACTTTTATCATAAGTCAATCCAGACTTATATGATTCTTCATGATCCAGCCAAATAAGGACATCCACATTCCCCAAAATATGTTTAGAAAAGGCACATTCACTTTCCATCTGCCTTTACTCCTGCTTTATTGCAACATATCTGTTGCAGATCGCTTTCCTTGCATTCACTGTCTGGAATCCTTTACAATAGTTAAAGGTTTTAAATAAAACCCACTACAAAACTTTGGTTTTCTCAGCTACCTTTCTTCATTTCTTCTTACCTTTATTGAAGATGCTAATTCTCAAAAATGTAATTAATTTTGCTACTTTCATAAGGAATTAAAAAAAAAATTCCTGACCTGCTGCAATTCTAAACTCCCTGTTAGTCTGCAAACTCATAGGTTTCAATAAACTGTGTTTTTGTACTTTAACTTATGACCGTTTTCTTAGTTACATTTTTTTTATATCGCCAGTTCATATTAGACCTTCTCTCTGCCACACCTTTACCACTTCTCCAGGGCCAGCACTGTGGACTTCCTGCCCTACCTTTTTAGAGCTTTTAACCTCTCTTTCCACAGTGGAATTAATTTCCTTCCAACTACCGTGGCAATGTGTGTTTGTTTTTGTTAGTATAACATATTTAATATACGTCTGGTGTTATTCTAATTACTTTTAGTGTGTTAGCTCATTTAATCCTCAGTATAATTCTAATGGTTAAGAACTCTTTTTGTCACATTTTGCCAAATGAGTAGTATTGTTTGCACAGTGAGTAAGTGACAGACGCAGAATACGAGGTTGAGCAGCTTGCCTCCAGGCGAGTCACCATCTCCACAGAACCTGGCGCACTGTGGCCAGGTAGGAAGGGGTGGGACTAAGCACAGGAGCCCTAGCAGAGGAGTAAACAAAGAGACCAGCCATCTGGGCTGAGCAGTGGGTGAGGTCTTACAAAGTGCAAGGCGTCTGGCTCTCCCTGCCCCACAGTCTGGGCAAAGTAAAGCTAGTTCAGGAAAGGGATGATACCAGCTGATGAATAAATCCTCTTGTAGCAGAAATGCATTTTATAAACGTAGCTACAACTATGTAAAAAAGAAACATTTCATCATCTGTGAAGGTTAAAGGGCACTGACAAAGGAAGAATGTATGGAATACAGAAATGATAATATTAGCCATATTTCATGGTCATTGCTGTGACTGAAGAATTAGTGGCAGAAGCTTCGCAAACAGTGGCTCTGGGAGCGGAGGCCTAGGGATGATCAGACAGCTGAAGGTGAGAAGGGCAGCAGGTAGCAGTAGTGGCCCTGCTAGTGACGGATGTGTCCAAGGGGCCCAAGATAGGGACAACCGTGACAGAGACAAAGGGGCAGTGATGGAGAGGCCTTTAGGATTTGTGGACAAGGCAGAAATTATGGTTTTCTTCTAAATCACTTTATCCTGGGGCAAATTGTTGACAATGAAGTATGTCCTTAAAAAATTCTCATTAGAAAGAAGAAGTAGCATTCAATTCCAGTTTATATTTTGTTTACTTTTCCTGAAACCTAAGTGACCTTCAGTTTTGTAAGACACTATTTGAATGGTTGCAGATATAGGGCTCAAAATTGTACAGGACAGTAATGTTTGTGTAATTTCTTCACTCCTGTCTCAGAAAAAAATTCTCCTGAACTTCATTCTATGTCAGCCTCCAGCTTCTAGCATTAGAACATTATTTATTATTTTCCTGCCATAAAATAAAGGCTTCCCTAGAAGGCTTTCAATATAGAACCATGGCTGTTTTCAGGAAATTGCAAGTAAAAGATTTTAAATGGGTTTCCTAATGATTAAGGCATTCATTATGAGACTAGCTAAGAGGAAAAAAATTTTTTTCCCTTAAGTCTGGATACTTCCCAGAAACAAAAATACTAAATCATTTTTGCATGACTTGACAGAAAATGCCAATACTATTGCAAAAGGTGAGTTTTCTAGGGTTATTACAAATCCCTTCATTTTAAACAAAAAGCCGTTTTCACTGCACTTTTGGAAAGCAAGGGAAACGGTCACACTTGCTCAGGCCTGATGGAGACCGATGCTTATAATTGTGTATTCAGATGATGGCATTTGCCATGAATGCATTGATGATTGTTCAATGCATGCACACCCTATTTTAAAGTTCAATTTTAGAGGCAAAGACTTTTCAGCACAACAAGTTTTTATGGCTTGTTTTGATTGATTACTCTATTTCTCATTTAATACATGTTGGTTACTAGTGTGCTTTCTATCTTTCTATTAAACTATATGACATACTGAATCTTACTTTCATTGACCTAATGATTGTATGTATACCTGTCTTTCCTCGCCAAAATAACAGCAATAACAATGAGAATAAGGCTTTGGCTCTCTTTAAGGGTATAGAATTTAATGTGGAAACAGAATGCTTTCCAGTTTGAAATCCAACGATTCTGTGTGGGGCTTCGGCTTGGGCAAAGGTGCTGAAAGCTATTTGTTAGAATAACTTAGAGAGACTTTGCAAACCACATATATTGGTTTGCTCCTTCCTTGTCCCATTTCAGAGAATTCCTTTTGAGGAAGACCGCTATTAATATATCCTTGCGGGTACGGAATTGTAAAAATGTGTTAACGCCACTAGTCAATTTGGGAACAGGAAAGTGACTTAACCAATTACCCAAATAAGCAAGTTTTGAATATATCTGTTTTTAATTTAAATGATAAAAAGTGACTCTTCACTGAGAACATAAACCCATCCTCCCTGTAAGGAAAAAAAAATTCATTGACTTCCCAGAGATGACCTGGTTTAATTAGTGGTGGGACTGAGTGGTAACCTATGTTGGTATGGTGACAGCCAGCAATGGTTGGAAAACTCCTTTGTCCTTATTATATTTTTTGTTCACAGAGAAGTTCTATAAACAAAAAAGAGTTTTATGTATGACCTGCAGACTTACCCAGGGTTTCAACTATGAGAACTAACAGATATGATTAAATTCAGATCTTTTACCTGCAATTATGGAGATCTATCTTTAAAAATTTCTTTCCTTCAATGATGCTTTACAATCAGCTTGTTTGTTTAAGGAGTTATCACAATATTCTAGGAAATGATCCATTTAAAACATAGTCCTTATCTTTAAGTAGTCACAGCCTAAGAAAACTTACTGACAATATAAATTATGAAACTTCATTCGTTTCTTATCTGTTTGTGCCAGACCCACTCTAGCCACATGAAGATCAAGGGAGGAATGATTTTATGGGCTGAATGTTTGTATCCCCCAAAATTCACATGCTGAAGCCCTGACTCCTGACATCATGGTTTTGGAGGTGGGGCCTGTGGGCGGCAATTAATTAGGTTTAGATTAAGTCACGAGGGTGGTGCCCTCATGGAAGTATGCCTGTATAAGAAGATGAAGAGACAGGAGCACGCTCTCTGCACACATGCCCTCAGGAGAGGCTGTGGGAGGACACATGGAGATGCTGGCCGTCCACAAGCCAGAAGGAGGGCCCTCATCAAGAACCAGACCTGCTGGCACCTTGATCTTGACTTTTCAGCTGCTGGGACGATGGCTTTTCAGCTTTCTGGAGAGACATAAATGTCTTTAAGTAACGTAGTCTATGGAATTTTGTTATAGCTGCCTGAGTTGACCAAGACAAATTTCTTGTTTCTACAGTTTAGAAACAATCTAATGATTAAGCAACCTTGGATAAGTATATTAAGCTTAATAACTCCTAAGATTCAAGAGGGCACAGAATTTAAAGCATTGTGGTGTGGTAACCTTGGTCAGGAATACTTTGTCCTTTAAAACAGTAGAGAGAGAGGGATCTGAAAATCATGTCATAGATCATGTCATAGAAGGTCTAGGGGAATATATTAGGATTGCAAAGACACGTGCCTAAAGGAGAAAGATGTGGTACATCTTTAGGAATCAGAAGATTCTCAAACGTAGCAAATAAGAAGTTGATTTCAATTCATGCTCAAGTGCTAAACTAGGATCAATAAGTGGAAATTCCTGGAAGATTATTTTACTTCCATAATCATAAAGAATTTTTCAGTAAATAGAAATGTCCAGTAGTAGGAACTGCCATCTGCACAATAATTAGGTAGTTACTGAAAAATACTGAATAGGTTTTCCTGCCTTGGTTGGGAAAATTAGGTTACAGTGCCTTTACATTCTCTTCAAACTCTAAATTGTAAAATTTAACTTTGGGATTTTGCATTTTGATTTAAAAGTATGGTATCAGACACAAATGATATTTTATAGAATGTACATTTAAGTCATGGACAACAATGTTAAAATAACAAAGGATGATAACTCTTTATGGTTTAAGACCCATTTCATGTTTTATTTTTTAAATGAAACTGGTGGATTATACTGGATTTGGGGTGTATGTGTGTGTGGAGGGGAGTGTGTGTGTGTGTGTGTGTGTGTAGGGGTGTTTAGGTACATGTTGTCTTATGTGTACACATTTTGTGATATAGTTAGCTGATAGAATATAAAAAGATCAAAAGAAATTCAGCCTCACCTTGAAAAAAGTGCAGCTACTTTTTTCTAGAGAGTTGATGTTAGTATTATTTTGCTGTATCTATTTGATATTTAAAACATGGCCTTCATATAAAGTTTTACAGCTAGTGACCTACTGTCAACTCTCACAAAGCTGGATGTATTGTGCTATTACATGCATTGTGTAGGTGAGAACTTTACAAAAGTAATTAACAAAGCACATTGAATGTAATAATCCATGCTAACAATAGTCATGTAGATAAAATTATCTGCATAAACAAAATGTCCTCAGTATGAATTCTTTCTTGGTGAATCATAAGAACTATAGATGATAACCTCTTCAATATCTTCAATTCTCTGGAGCACTTCTAGTGCTGATAATAGTTTCAGAAATCTGTCATATGCAACTACTTTGGGAGATTAACATCTTTAATGCCTTCTTTGTACTGGCAATATTAAGCTTTCAATAACATCTTTAGGATGGTTGCCATTTAACTCTGTACTGCATGTAAGTTTTAGACAGACAGCTAATTCATTCTTTTAGACAGACAGCTAATTCATTCAAAAATGTGGATGCTTACTGCATATATCTGCATACCAAAGACACAGCAGCTTTTTAAAATAGAAATCTTTACCTGTATTAAACTTACATGACCATATTGGATCAACTGTCAAATCAAGTTGTTGAGTGACAATAATTTTCTTCATTTAATATTTTGAGTTCTGTTGGCTGTCTTCATCATATGAGGAATATATCTATCATAGAAAAGAAAACTTCAAGTATTCAAGCAAAAATGAATTTAATATCAGAATATAAGTTCTTACAAAACTATTGACATAGAAACATAGAAGGCATTAAGAATGAATGCTTTGTGCTAACTAATCACCAGTGCAGGTTATAAAAGTGTGTGTGTATATATATATATATATATCTCATGATTGCTAAATTACTAAATGTTAGTATATTAAAGAAGCTGATAATCGCTTACATCCTCAGACTCCTTTCTAAGAGAATGTCCTTCTCATCATTGACAGCATCATGTGACTTAGATGCTTATGGTCATAGCAGTTGGACCAGAACTGGACATTTGACCAAAGGCAAACCAACTCATGGACTGTAGTAAAATAATTTTTGATTCTTTCTTTTGTTTTCTTCCTATTTTATTGAGGTATAATTGACATACAGCACTATATAACTTTAAGGTGTATAGCATAGTGATTTACATACATCATGAAATGATTACCGCAATAAGATTAGTGAAAAGCCATCATCTCATAGAGATATAAAATTAAAGAACTAGAGAAAAATATTTTTCATTGTAAAAAGAACACTTAGGATTTTCTCTCTTAACAACTTTCCTGTATAATATGCAACAGTGTGAACTATGTTTATCCTGATGTGCATTACATTCCCAGTACTTATTTGTCTTATAACTGGAAGTTTGTACCTTTTGACCACCTTCACCCAATTCTCCCTAAACCCTCACCCACTGCCTCTGAACCACAAATTTGAACCCTTTTTCTTATGAGTTTGTTTGTTGTTGAAGTATAATTGACCTACAACACTATGATAGTTCCTATTATACAACATAGTGATTTGATATTCCTCTACTTTTCAAAATAGTGATCTATTTGACTCACTTTTTTGGTAGTTTGATCCATGAGATACCATATTCTGAGATACTTCATTAGGGAAGATTTTCTTAGGAACTTCTGCTGTTGTCAGCTTGGTTCACACACTACCAGGACTCTGTTTGTTTGGCTTGCTTTGTTTTATTCATGAAATTTTTAAACTTTTTTTGTGTGTTCTAAGATATTTATGATCTCACAGGATCTTCCCTCCTCCTCTCTCCTGTCTTGAACAAATTTAAATAGAATTCTCTTCCTTGGAATAACATTTGTTCTGATTAATAAAATAAGTCCTAAATTTGCATTTTTTGGACTATGTGTTTGACCTTTACAAGTGCTAAGTCATCATCAAGTTCCTATAATTCAGCGTATGCCTATATGGATATAGAGGTACAGACATACTTTTATACTGCCTAAGAAACTATTCAAACTTGTTCAACATTTCCAAGTAATTTTGACAATAAAGTAAATTCTTGTTTGTAGGAGACTAAGGTCTTCCTTTGGTATATCTGTCTGCACATAGCAAGAGGTATCATCAATATCTATCAATATAGGTATTGACAGCCATCTACCTATCCACCTGTCTTGGTGATAATGATACCTATTTATCTTTGTGACAGTGATGGAAATGCCAAAACAACTGGGTTAAACAAAATAGAAGCTTATTTATTATTCACATAAAAGAACCAAGGTGCCAGTGCAGTGGCGAGTAGTCAAAGAAGCAGGCTTTTTTTTTTTATCTTTCAGCTTCTCCACCAGCATCACTTCTACTTGTGCTGCCCAGTTCAGATCGATTTTCACTCAGATAAACTCTTGAATTTTTAATATACCTCAGTTTCCTATAACACCTGTGGCCTCAAAAACTCCCCTTTTCTCAAACCTTTCCGCAATCCCTTACTTTCAAACTCTCACCACTATTCTTCCACATCCCGTCTTTATCCCCTTAATGATTTGATCCCTGCCAATGTCACTGGTGTCCACCCTTTCTCTCCCTCCTCAACTTTGTGTAAAAGCCAAGCTGGCTTTGCAGGTTTTGCAAAGCAACATGATTCTCTCCCGCCAGGGCCTTCGCACTTGCTGGTCCCTCTCATGAAATAGTCTTCATCCTTCCCCATTTATCAGCTAAATTCAGCCTGCAGCATTGGTGCCGATCAGAAGTTTGCTGGAAATACAGCTTCCGTCCCAGGTATACTGTACTAGGCTCTGCATTTTAACAAGGTCTCCAAGTGATTCAATTGCACAGGAATGATTAAGAAGCCCTGCCCTTTCCGAGCACTCCTGGCAGTTATAATGGCATGATTTCCATTGTCTAATAGAAATCTCCCTCTATGAAGGTGAGCTCCAGAAGGGCCAAGGGCCTTGTCTTTCATTTTCACTGCTTTATTCACACTTCCTGGTACATTGCCTTGCACAGAATAAAATCAACAAATTTCACATCTTTGGTATTGAGCAAAGAAAACCTCTCATATATCTGAATGCTCAGAATAGCCTAGTGAAGATGACCTATGGGCATAAAATTACTTAAATTGCATTTTCTCTGAAGAATAAAACAGTGTAATTATTATAGCACCTTACATAATACTTTATGTTACATTCCGTTCCATATAAAAAGGTAAATCTAAAATCTGACGTGTATTAAAGTGTTAAGAGTTTGCCAAAATAGCCAATAAATGTACCATCAAATGACAGTAGTTAAAAAAATAAATGGATTCTAGCTGGTGCACAAAAGACATTAGACAGTGCGTTTTTTTTTAATATGTTATTTGTTAGCTATAAGGTTAAAATCAAAGAATTTTTTTGTGGCAATGAGAGGCAATGCTATTTTTTTTCTACCTCTCAAAATATATTTATAGGAGTGAGACTTGAATCTGCATGTGACAGGCTGAAGTCCTACTAAAAACACTGTAAGAGATTGAAAGTTGTTTTCTTCCATCAATTATAATGGAAACTACTAGTTCCTAATTGCTACTACTACCTTGAAGCGTAAAATTAAGCAATAGCTGTTTCAGATACTGTTAAAAGCGTATCTAGTGGACAAGATGGATTTCCTCTCTACGGTTATTGTCACTATTACATCAAAGCCTCTTGAACAGTATGAGAGTTGGGGTTGGTATTTCTTGCATGTTCTGTCCAGCTGGGTGTGATACGGATTTTAAAATGTTCTGAGTCAGTGACACTTAACTATTCAATCAACTTTGATCTAGTAAGACACCGTCCTTGCATGAGTCCATGGTTTGTCTTTGATTTTGTTTTTCTGAGCAAATCTTGGTGATTATCTCCTTCACCTTATGTTTCAGATGACTGGATGGTTCAGTCCCTGAATCACAGGACTGGAACCTTGATTAGAATCCTGTTGTTACGTGCTTCACTAAAAGTCTTTTTCTCAATTTATGAGAGAAGCTTAGAAATGAGAAGCCCTCAGTGAAACATGTTTAGTAATTGAAGTTTCTAGCAAATTGTAGTCTAGAGAATTTCTCCCTCTCAGGCTTCCATGTGCCTCCTTAAGCTTACAGAGTTTCTCATCGAGAAATGATGGAATAGCTTCTTTCCCTAGGGAAAATGAGGGGCAAAAAAGGCGCAGCTTGTCAGGGATACAGGTATCAAGCCTCTAGGTCAGCACCTATGATCTCAAGGGAAGTGAATATAAAGTTCTGGGCTTCCCTGCTATCTGGAAATTTTGTTTTTCTTTTAAAAATGGAAGCTACTTTGTCTGTATGTTTATATAATCGTTTTGCAGAAGTTTAAGTGGAATTGTTTTACAGTGTACTTTTTGTTGTCACTCATATTTCATGCTTCTCCAAATAATGTGACATGTGCCTTACAAATATCAGAAATCAGAGACTTCTGAGCCATTTCATATTTTGTCTCATGCTGTCTTATATCATCTTTCCCTTATAAGCAGCCATCCTAATATTGAGTTTCTTATCTGTAGGAGTAAAGTATTTTTTCCATCTATTGTTTATTTGTCTGTTGCTTGAAATATTCAATTTACCCTGATAATCTCTACAGAAAATTGAAATATTGATGTGAACTACTTTAGTACTGGGCAGAATCAAGGAATTTGCTTCAGAAGAAAAAAATGCATAGTTACCTCAAAAGTATGACTCCCACATTTTAGCAAGCCCACTTGTTGGTTTCTTTCAATGTGGCCCTTGACCCGGTTAGTTGTTCCACAGTATGTGTCATCTTTATGGCTTAGACATTTAAAAAAGATGGCTATGCCAACCATCAGATAGATTGATTTCACTAAAGTGAAGTGATTGTTATCTTGTTTGATATGTGCCGCTGTGATGTAGAGATGATTTGAATGGTCTGCTGGAGCCCTTAAGCGCAGTGGTGGAACTCCAGCTCACGTTCAACCAACATGGCGAGCAGCTTCAATCAGTTGAACTCTGCTATTGAAACATTCCTTTAAATATAACCTAAATAAGATCCTCACTTTATTAGAAAAAGAAAGCATTTAGTCTTGCAAATAGGGCACCTAAAATACATTGACTTTGGCGGCAGTGCTGCACTCAGGTGTAATAAAATTGATGAGCCCATATAATAAAATTTATGGAACCAGAGTGAATTCAATTTATTTGAGTATGCTCAGTTATGTTTTTGTTTATCCCCATAGCAGATGTTTAATTTACAAACCAGGCAATTACGACAGCTCTTCCAAACAAATAAGAGCAGATTAGTCAAACGTTCACATCAATTTTTATGTTTATCATTAGTTTTATGAGGTGTCATGAATATTCAGTGGTAAGAAAAACTATCATTATGGTACCTGGAAAACCTCAAAATGATGTTCTGCATCTCTAAATGCTATTTCCCCCTTTTTGATAAACTTATTAATGTGTGTTTTCTCTTATTACGTGTTAGGCTTATGGGCTGCAATGGAAAAAGCACTCGTTCTCTCCAGGGATCGTGCCTGTTCTAATCGATGTGCTGATAGCATTTTATTGTGGAAAGTATGTGATGATGTATAGGTGGTCATATTTTGATTTTTACTATGCAGATAAAGACATATTTGTGCATTCTGGAATGCTGGCATGTAGATTTTATAACATTTTAGTTTTATTTAAAAATGACCTCTCATGCTTTTGTTTCCAAGTTAAATTTACTTCCTCTTCTTTGAAACGTCTTTTGTTACACCAAAGGGAAGTTTTACAGTCCCAGACATCAGTCCTGTCGTGGCTCTTAACATGAATCTGTAGATAGAAAGTCTTAACATAAAGCCATTTATGAGGGAGGGTCTCACACAGCAGTTTTATTTTTCTTTTATGTGCTTAAACTGTCAGAATAAAAAGGCTGAAGCTCCATTATGAATCAGTAAAACTACATGGCATCATCCATAAACAAGGAAGTGATATTTCCAGGCTGGCTGCTTTGAATGGATCGCACTTTGACAAGTCTGCCCTAAAAGCGGTCAGACATCCTCAATATCCTAATCTGAGTCCCACAATGCATTTTCCCCAATCCACTGTAATGGCAGGTTTCCTGTCATTAATCAGCATTCAGATGGAAAAGAAAATTAGGAGATCAATGTGTTAAAACAGCTCTAGAGGGAAGAGTTTCAGTGGAAATGTTTTCAATGTAAGTTATACCAAATGTTGGAACAGAACCCAGTAGAAAATATGCTTTTATTGTTAAAGATGTTTTGAACTGAACCGTAATACCATAATTTTTTGTGTTCTTTTGTTCCCACTAATATACATTTTTAGACAAAAACCAAATTATCATCTGCCTCTTTGCCATTAGTTACAATTAGTTATAGTATAAATCTACCAGAAGTGTTAACTTATAATAGTATATATACATATAATAAAGCTATTTTGTTTGAATATATGTGTATATATTCCATATATGATAATTATACTATATATTTTGAATTTGAATGTAGGCCATGTCAGAATACTACTTAGTATATAGTCACCTCTTAGATTCTTACTGAAATTTCTAAAAGTGTTGGTCATTTTGAATTCAAAACTGAAACAGAAATGGCTTTTGTGTTTCTATGATGTTTATCTACAAGGTAATTTTTAACACGCACACACACTTTTTGTTGGCTTCACTTGTTTTAACTAGACTGTTCTGTTCCCATCAATTGAGTGGAGCACAATAGACTAAAAGTTGATTTGTAAGGTATTTCTTTTATAATCTTGCATTTTAGATCCACTAATAACAATAATATAAAGGAGATGATGGGGATGAGTGTTTGTAGGGCACAAAAAGAAACGCAGGCCTTAAGCAAGAAAGCATACAGGAATAGCTTGCTCACAGCTCTGGCTCTACTGTTCAGCAAAGGCAGTGCCGTTCTTAAGAAGTAATGAACTACGCTTCAGGAGGAAGAAAAGCTAGACACACAGGCACATAGACAGAAGGGGTCACTGATGAACAGTTGCACACAATAGATTGTTAGCCAGTGTTCTCTTGGGAAGCCAGGAGATGCAGAAGATGGTGTGCTGCTAGTTTTAGATTATAAAGTTCTTTGAGTATGAATTACCAGTGGGCTTTGCTTTCTCGTAACAGGAATACAATATTTCAAATTTAAGGCTGGTAAAATTATCCCATAATCTTCCACTCCAGTCCATTGTAAAGAATACAGTAGCCTCTGTAGATGATAGAATGATATTCTTTGTAAAATGCAAACCAAGCAGTTCCCATTTTCAGTTGCTACACTGATAGTAGTCTTTTGCATGGATTTCATAGTTTGCTTCTAACACAGTTTGCTTTGGAACTGCGTATTTTATTTAATTATTGTTCTGCAAGGGCAAACATTATAACTTTTTCCTGTGAGACAAAAACTTTTAACTTCCATGAAAACATACAAAGGAAAAATTCCACACCTTTTAAGGGTTTTCATAATAACTATAGGTCAGGATTATTAAATGCATTTCAAAAGCTGTCAATTTAGGCTAATAAACACTGAAGTTCTTATTCATGAAGTGTAGGCAATTTGCTCGTCTAATGCATTTGCCACAACTTCCAAGTTATTTAGGTTTCCCAACTGTTAGAATTTTGGTAGCTTCAAATTATTAAAATTATGTAGGTGTAATTTATTTCCTTGTTTTAATACAGTATATGTGTTTAATTAAAATGATGTAAGGTTAGAAAGAATAAGAGTATATAAAAAACTTTTGTATGCTGGTGAGTATAAATGTTTTTTCACTTTACCAGGGGCTGAAATATTCTGTTAGGCAGTTGTTCTGCTTTTTTATCAAGTAATACTTTAAGTTCGTTGTCTTTTATACATTTTATAAGAAAAGGATTTACATTACATCTTTTCATGCTTATAATATTAACTTACAAAAAATTGCTTATTAATTTATTTTTAAGATTAAGATGGACTTACTTTTCATTTTATTCATTCCTGAAAATAGACAACAGCAACAATCTTAGCAATACAAAGTTATTTGCTAGAAGGAACGCAGGACAGAGAATGTGGATTGTCTATTAAGTTACATAATTTCTCATTCTTTCATGTATTCATTTATTCAACATTGACTGATGCTTATTCAGTTCTTCACTTCATGCTATCTTCTAGTTAAGGGGCTAAAAATATAACTACTCACCCTCCCTTCACTTGATGAGGTCAGAGGATAGTGTGGGAAATGGACTCACCATATGAAACTTGGGGAAGCAGGTCCTGTGAGCCTCAGTATCCTTAGATGTGGAGTGAGAGACGATACTGGATGTCTTTAAAAACATTTGTCACTTTTTGCAGTCTTTCATTTTTCTGCTTTGAATAGATTTTTTTAAGTTAAAATAATCTTTAATGATTAAAGATCTATATTTAGTATATATATAAACTTATTATATATATGCTAAACCCATTTTGAATGTTATAAAATGTATTTATAGTTCTCCCTAATGGTGTCTTTAATGATCGATCGTTACTGATTTGAAGGGTTTTTATTAAGATAAAATTGACATATAAAGTTGTTAGTTTCAGGTGTACAACATACTGATTTGACGTTTGTATGTATTGCGAAGTGATCTCACAATAAGTCTAGTTAACGTCCACAGTGTTTTTCTTGTGATGAGATCTTTTAAGATCTCTCTTAGCAACTTTCAAACATACTACACAGTATTCTTGACTATGGTTACTATGCTGTACGTTACATCTCCAGGATTCACTTGTCACAACTGGAGGTTTGTACCTTTTGTCCACCTTCACCCACTTTGCTCTCCCTCCACCCCCACTTCAGATAACCATCAATCTGTTTTCTTTATCTATGATTTTATTAGATATTACAAATCAACATATTTTCATTTTCAGATTACGAAAATTAAAATGAAAGAAAAAACACACAACATCCAAAATGGGGTAATGAAATGAGATGTTTCTCCTTACTCATATATATTTGTATTCAGTTACTGAATTCCTCTAATGATATTTTGAACTACATCTGCTCAGCGGTAGAAAACACTGTGGTAAAATAAAAAATAACATGTTTGCTGTCAACAATAGTTTTGAAATATGGAATTAGTCTTCTATTTTTTCTTTTTTTAAATACTGTTTCAGCTTTAAGTCTACTTCTTTCTTGACCCTCTGTGAATTTTTTTCCCAAGCTGCCTTCCTCTTAACCCTTGCTCCAGTTTTATGTAAATAAATAATGCACATGTTTTTAAAGGATTATTTAAACTAGTTCATTAAAGTCACTTCACTCAACTTGACTCTTAAAAGTCAAATGACCACATGACACTGAAGTTGTAAAGGATTTCAGAGATCATCTGGAGTCATTCTTTTCTAAAATGTCACTGGCAGACTGCAATCTCGTTCTTTCTGAAATAATTTGGGTGAAAAGGAGTACAGCCTGTTCACTGCTGGTCAGCTCTAATTGCTAGAAAATATTTCTTCGGCTTCACTAAATTCTGCTTTGGGAGAGAAAAAGACAGTAAGTTATGTTCCCCTACTTCCAAATGTTAAAGTTAACGAGGGACATATTTTTGCAACAACTTATCAACAGTAGCAGAGAGTGAAAAGAGCCGCTGTGAGGCAGAATGCCGTAGGAGCCCAGAGGAACGGGATGGCCCCCAGGCTTACACAGGAGGGCAGGGGAAGTCCTCCGGATTGGGTTTCACAAAATAAAGAACTTGAAGAGAAGGGGCAGAATTTTAAAAAGTGATGTTTAAGGAAAAGCCCCTTCCAGTTACAGGGAATAAAAGGAAAAAAGCTCACAAGGGGGCAAGGGAGAACACATATGAAGGAATAAACCATGAAAAAGGTACTTTATTCCAGGTCATAGTGAGACAGAAAGGGGGCAGGGCACAGCCATTCAAGGAATGCTACAGCAATTAACATCAAAATGGTGAAAGATTCAACCCCCAGTAGGCCTTGAGGCTCAAGATGGTGGGAGATTTGACTTCTAGCAGATTTTGAGCTTCATTATATGCTCATTGTAATACACTAAAATGGTAAATAATATGCCCACAGGCACCATGGCAGCCCCACGGCTGGCCACAAAAGGTCAAAGAGTGGGAAATGGCCAACTTCCTGGGAATCCCAGCCCCTTCCCCAGGCTAGTTAGACTGGTCCTTCCACTTACTAGCACATGTAGCCACTGAGCCCTTAAAAACTGGCAACACAGTGCCTCGAGGCCCCCGCCCCCTCTCTCTCCCTCTTCAGAGATGGCCCACACTCTGTCTATGGAGTGTGTACCTGCTTTTAATCTGAGCACCCAACCCCCACACCTCGTGGCCTTTCTCTTGCCTTTCAATGTATCTCTAAATAAATCTACCTTTACTCAACTGTGGCTCGCTCTTGAATTCTTTCCTGCACAAAGCCAAGGACCCACACTTGGAGGGGCACATCCCATGGGCTCGACCGAAGCTTGGGACACGGCACTCCTCACGCCCCACATCCATTTTTCCTGCATCAATAGATGCTCATAATTGCTTTCTAATAATTCTTATTTCTTGTTTGTCCTCTCTCCCTCCTTTCCTCCTGCCGTAACCTGTAGTCTCCAAGTTCCAGGCTAATTAACTGTCAAAGATAGTGAACTTCAAGCTTTGTAACTGTGCACCTTAATCAATTAAAATTTTATACCACAATGTGTGCTTCTATTTAGAAATTTTATACATGCATTATGTAACAGGGATCTACCACTTACTAGCTTGGGCGAGTTATTCAATCTATTGGGATGCCGATGTTCTTCTGTTAAATGGGTTACTGTAAAAACACTGACCCCATAGAGTCATTGGGCAGAATACACACACACATACACACACACAATATATGAAAAATATCTTATTTGAACTGTGACTGGCAATGGTAAATATTATTTAAGCTTTAATTATTGTTAGCAGCATTGTAGCTTTATTAGTAGTAGTAATTATATTACTTGAAAAAATTACTAAATTTATAAAATAAAGTTTAAAATATAAATTAAAAGATGATAGGTTTAAAACAAACAAAAATTAATTCCAAGTACTCTGGAAACTAGCAAGGTCATTAAAGATTTGGGGTAAAAGAATAACCTGTTTTATTACATCATTTCCTTCCCTAATCTGTCATTTAGACAAAAGAACATCCCATCCCCGAACCTGTAATTTACAGCATAAGGTTGAATTAGCAATGTCACTTACCAACCCAACTAGCATATAGCAGTTTTCAAATCAAAGGTACGGTTCTGGACATGTTCTGTTTGATTTCCCAATAATCGGAGTCAGTTTTCCTCTAAGTCAGCTTTGAAGAGTCGACTCTGCTCAGACAAAACTGGGTTACATAATGAATTACCTTGTTTTATTATTTGCTGTGAACTGCAAAGACTAACTCATGGAATGACTTACTTACAGGAATGAATTTGCTTTAAGTACAGAAAAATCCCTAGTATGCAAGAAAAGCATGTAAGTAATGTAAAATAAATCAAGTTTCAATTATATAATGAAAACCATACTATTAGCACACCTAAGCTGCCTCCAATTCTAGATCCTAGTTCCACCCCTGGAAGTGTAATTTAGAGCAAGTTAAGCTTCCTTTGCTTTTGTTCCTTGATTAGTAACAAAGGGATAGAAAACTACCTACGTAGAGTGTTGTTCAGGACTCTTCCAGGCAATCCATGCGAAGTGCTAACCACAGTAGCTAGTATATGTTGACTGTTAGTTTGTTGTTATACAGCTAAAACTGTATTAATGTCATGTAAACACTTCTGATTTCTAAATTTAATTTAGTTGTTATGTAGGTAATTTTTATACTTGAAGTTTGGTTAGTATGCAGAGAAATAGAAACGTTAAACAAACGAGCATAGTCACCCAGTCACAACAGACTGATGACACGTGCTTCCAAACCAGCTCAGACCCGCCAGCTTTCGCAGGACATCTTCCTTTTGTGTTTATTCTTTTATTCAGTTAGTGTTTGTTACGTACCTGATATGTGCCATTTGGACATGGACACTTGGTAAATAAGCCACAGATTCTGGTGGGACTTCTAGTATCAGGTGTCTTTATCCTTTTGGACCACACCTTAAGGATCTGTTGTTAGAAAGTCATGAAAAAAGAGAAAAATACTTTGGGATATACAGTAACTTGTGAAAAACCATATACGTTAGACTTGTCAGCTGAATTCTCAAGGGCTATTCTCTCTCTAACTCGCTAGCAAAATTCTTACTGCTAGTTACATATTATTTCACTACCTCAGATTAATCATAGAATTTTTTTTTTCCACATGAGTAGCAGCCTTGTGCCATAAAAGTCCTTTATATGGAATACCAAAATTGTTGAACCTGCATAATGAAAAGATTTGTAGTAGGTTAGTTATTGTTACAGGAACAGCTTAAAATTTTAAATGGAATCCTGGTGTTATCTGAAGGATCCTATACAAAAGCTTACAAAGAAAAAAGTATTTTCTGTGAAATCCACTTTCTTCTAAATATTACTGCCATTAAAACAGTGCTTATCTCCTTTGAATCTACCTGTCATCATTAAGCCTGAAGACCTACTGTCTGCCAGCAAATGAACTGTCACCCTGCAGGGTGATGACGCTTACCTGATAACCACCACAGAGCCAGCCCTGCCCTTCTTCAGTATCTGATTCATCCGTTCCCTGTTCTGCTCTCCTATGGACACAGGACACACTCACAGCCACATAGTCCTGATTTCTATCCACTGGCTGACTCTCATTACTGACCTCTTGGGACCTGTCCTTATGCCAAGTGCCACTGATTCCGTGTCTTCTCTCTCAGATCTCTCTTCGGTGTTCATTTTCCTTTACTATATATGCACTATTTTGGTGGCTGTCATTGAATTGATTTAACTGTACCATGTGAGGCACAGAGATTATATTATACCCAGGTGAATCATTTAATTCTCATATTCTTAAAAACCTTAATTGCACATAACTACTGTACTTGGCATTTTTATTTGGATGTGATTCTTTTTGAGCATTGGCTAAGAAAGAAGAGTTTGCTTTCCTATGAGATTTAAATTTCTTCTCCAAGAGAAAAGGTGCTGAAATTACTTATAATAATATAGATGTTCTGCAATTTTGCATAAATCCCTTGAGAATTACATTTCTCACAGGTCTGCTTTCTGCTTATAATTCCAAATAGAGTTGACACAGAGTTTATAATTGTGCTGAAAAGGCTGATTTCAAAATTTCACTTTCTTTCCTGGGAATATTGTGAAGAGTATTAGAAAAATGCTACTTTCCTCACCAATTCAAATCAAAATGAGAGTGAATACTCAGTAGACAAGATAAATAAAAACCTGTGTTTTGTAATTTACATGCATCATCTCATTTAATCCTAATAGCAGTATGTTGGTCAGGCACCCTTACTCCCATTTAATGATGATAAAATCGACTTGAAAAAATTACTTTCTTACTCAGTGTCACTCATCTGGTTAAGTATCAAAGGTTAGACTTAAACACAGCTTTTTATACAAATGAATTATTTGCTTTTACATATTATAGTTGTCTAATATTGCTTTGGTGCTTTCTAAAAGTTTTCTTTCATAATATAAGTTATTAATCAGAGGGGTCCCTGTTTAAAACCACTCTAGTTCAAGATCTAACATGGACATCAGTTTTATAATATCTCTAGACAGAGTTTATTAAAAAGCAGTAAATTAAGCATTTTTACACATGTGATATGGGTTTACCAATAATTTGGGGAAGCAGAATGTTCTTAAGTTTTATTTTGTCAGTTACCTAAAATCATTCATATAAATACCAAATGGAGTTGTTGTTTTAAAATTTAATTAATTGCATATTTATTCTTTTGCCTCTACTACGTTTAAGGATAATGGTAATAGTGCACCCCCACCAAAAGGAAAGTTGAAGAAATACAATAAAAGCATTGATTTCTAAAATATAATTTTAAATCTCTACTCCAAAAAAACCAAGAAACTATAAAATGAAATGCTGGTTGTTATTTATAACATTATCCTAGTTAAAAAAATAAGTTAGCCTAACTGCTAACTGATATAATGGCATGAAAGAATATTCATAGAGAGATTAATCTTAAAAAAAAAAGGAGAGTTTCTCAGGAGCAAAATGAGCATATGGCTTTATGTTGATAAAGTCTTCAGACTCAAATTTCTGATAAAATGAAGGACAGATTAAGAAAGGTGATTTTTCACCAGATGATGCGTAGAAAGTACATGATATAATTATCTTGACCACAGTTTTACAAAACTACTGTTTATTGTTTATTTTTCTAAATATTAAGAGTAATGAACATATCTTACCCCTGACACTGTTATATAAATCCTTCTTCTCTAGTTTGGTCTGTTTAGTCTTGTCCTTTACCATTTACCACAATACAAAGTACTATTTATTTTATTTTTGTATCTCATTATTGTCTGTCTTCCCATTAGAATAAGGACAGGAATTTATGACTGATTTATTTACTACTAGATTCTTAGTGTCTAGAACAATGCCTGGTCCACAGCAGGTGGTCAATAAATACTAATTGAGTAAATAAATTTGCTTAATTTATAAAGAGCACATTCTGTCAGGAATACTAAAACCAGAAATACACTTTTAATATTATATAAGAAGAAGTCAGAATAAAAGGGTATTGTCTGTGTGGTTGTAGATCTAGTAAAATATGAAACATGAATCTGTAGATTTATAAGTAAAAACCAGGAACTTAAGTGACATAAGGGCAGTTTGAGAGCAATTTGTAAATAAAAACTAAGCATTTCGCCGTCAAACATCTCGGGCAGTTTGCAGAGATTTCCCTAATCGTCACACTCCTCCCTCAGGAACCTTGGGGCCACGAGGTATCAGCAGTTCTATTCAGCAAGTGGGAATCAACTGCTCTCCTGTGAGGCACGTGCTGCTGAGATGTTTTCTCTCTCTTTTTTTTTTTTTTTTAATTTAGGAAATCTAAATGTAATCTGCATTAGGTAAAATACGGTGGCTCTGCTTGCAAAATTCTAAATGCCAGGAACCATCTATCATTCTAATCATTATCATCATTAGCCTCATCATAGCTTTTTCAGAGGAAAGGAGTTTTAAACATAGTAAACGTCCCCACTTCTTAGAATGAGAAAGCAGAAGGAACATTTAATTCTGGTTTTCTCTTCTCTTGTTACCTCTGATTTCTTACTAGATCATTGTCCAATCTAAATCTCTGACAAGCTTTTAAATGTATATGGAGGCTAAGAGTGTAGCTTCTGGAGGAAGAAAACACTTGAATTTCAGCTTTGCCCTTACTTACATGCTGTGGAACCATCTCTGGTGATTCTTCTGTTTGCCCCCTTCCCACCCTTCCCTATGCGCCATGACTGCAACACTAGGCTGCCTTGCTCTGGGGCTGCCAGTTGGGGTTGATCAATGGGAGGCGTGAGTCAGAGTCTGGAGAAGGAAAGAAGCAAAATGTTAGGGTTTTGCTTCCCCTTCTCTCGCCCAGCCTCACAGCTACTATGGCAGTAGCTGTGTTCCTCTCATTCACAACTCCTGTTTGTGTGGATATCTCTTCTTCTTGGGTTCCAGTGCTCACAGGGTTCAGATAACACCATCCCCTCCCCCTTGCCCTTTTAGGTATGGAATATGGTGGCTTCCTGCAATTGCGGCTGCCTGGTGTCCAACCATCCCTTACTAGTTCCTCTAACTCTGCCCCCCACTCTGTTAATAGCCCCTTCTGTCGGGACTGACAGATACACCGACTAAAACACCGGTTTCTTTATGTGTGAATGGAGGCAATGTCTACCTTTTGGTTATGTTGGGATAACAAAATGGTATTACAAATTTAAATTATCTAACACAGTGCTTGGAATAAATTAAATGATCTTGGTAGTGACTGTGATAGCAGGGCTAGTAATAATAATGATTGTAATAATCTAGCCAGACAGCAATGATTTTCTCAGCCTTTGTATTATTGCATCCATTTCTCAAGTACAGAACACAGATGAACAGAATAAGATTTCAAAGGGAAAGAAAAGCCTCTTTTAGGATTATTTTTGTAATTACAATTTCTGTGACAGAAACACATCTTTTTTCCTAAGGAGGGTAAACCTACAATTATATGTCCATAATGCCACAAAGCACATTTATGAGTTCACGGACCATGTCTGGGTTTGTTGTGGCTAACCACTACCCAAATCCTTTCTTCTGAAACTCTGTGCACATGGACCTTGTATCCTAAAACTTAAATATTGTGTAGGTCACTGAGTATTTCCTGGAATTCAGATTGGTGCTAGCGTTTTGAATGTCTCTGGCTATGTGATATTTGCTTCTGTGCTTCAATTTACATAATTTGAATTAGGACATTAACATATTTCTATCAGAATCACTGTTAAAATGGTGCTCTATAATTCAGAGCAGCAAGAGAACTCAAGTCTGTGGACTCAAGCAGTGAGATAAATTGTTGAGAAAGACAACTATTGACTTAATGGCTTTATTTTCAAATTGGTACATTTTATCAAATCAATAAACTAAAATTTGAAAATATTTTTATGAATAGAAAATAACCTTTCAACATCAAGTTTGTCATGAGCTTGAATTAGAATGACTTATATGGGAATAAAGTACTTGTAAGAATTGTATTGGAAAAGACACAATAACAGATACATTAATCTAATAGGTAAATGGATTAACAAGAAAACTAATGAAATGTTTAGATAAGTATATTGGCATGTAGAAATAGAGTTGATTATCATTTCAGTCCAGCATCTTAATATACAGAGATTGTGGTTCTTTTTTACAGAAAAAGCTACTTGGAAAAAGTTGATTCTAAAATTAGTGTTAAAATCTTCCCTCCACTTATGAAGGAAAGGCAGAGTATAATTTTAAAAATTTGCTTTTCTTTGTAAACAATCATTTATAGCCACATGAGACATGAATTTTGCCAAAATAATTTACAAAATTTTCAAAGCTTTTGCCATGAAAAGTGGAGGAAAAAAAACTGGCATCTTAGCTCAGTGTAAAAGCCACATATCTTCAGCAGCAATATTCATTGAGTAAATTTGCATTTTATCATCATGTGGCTGATTTTTCTTCTATTTGTTTGTTTTTGTTTTCCCCAAGGAAATATGCATAGAGAAGTGTTTGAACTTTTTTCCCCCTCTTCCAGAAAGGCATGTTAGGTGGATAAGGATAAGATGGGAGAAGCAAGACTGGATACGTGATTGTCATGTGTACAGGCATTCATGACTCGGGGGGTAACATGCTTTTCTTTTTTCATAAAGGCAAGAAGCAAGGGAATTTAAAATAAAATTCACATAATTTTATGGATATGTCTTAAAGTGTGTTTTAAATATCTGTCTAAAATGTAAATTAATGTAAATATCTGTTTCACCAGAAATAATTTTACCTACCCTCACCTTTTTAAAAATTAAACCTAAGACCTAATTTTGCAGAAAATAATGAAATCATGTTGGGTGCCCAATATATAGAATTACTTTTTCTATTTTGGTATTCTAAAATAAAGCCATGCTGAAGAAAGGTTTTTAAAGAAATCTGATTCCAAGTTCTCTTAAAACAGTTGTAATTATATTCACAGTGATCAGAACTAGTCTTGTTTGGTTAGAATTGCAGCTAAAACGTCTCCTCAATTTCACTTTCAAATTGCTTGGTGCATCTGTAAAAGAACAGTGGAAATGTTCTGTTTCCAAAAATAAACAAATAAAGTTCAACTACTACTTTATTTGTTGATTGTTAAATGGTCATTTGACTTGAAAAATGTTCAAAATCTATATACGTGTGCATTTTCTCTCTCATAGAAGTAAATCTGAGTTAGGAAGAGTCTGAGCACGCTAATTTCTTCTGCAGTGCAATGCAAATTAATTTGTTCATAAAAATGTTTTTTTTAACATTTTTTATTGATTTATAATCATTTTACAATGTTGTGTCAAATTCCAGTGTTCAGCACAATTTTTCAGTTATTCATGGACATATACACACTCATTGTCACATTTTTTTCTCTGTGAGTTATCATAACATTTTGTGTATATTTCCCTGTGCTATACAGTGTAGTCTATTCTACAATTTTGAAATCCCAGTCTATCCCTTCCCACCCTCCACCCCCCTGGTAACCACAAGTCTGTATTCTCTGTCTGTGAGTCTATTTCTGTCCTTTATTTATGCTTTGTTTTTGTTTGTTTGTTTGTTTTTGTTTTTGTTTTTTAGATTCCACCTATGAGCGATCTCATATGGTATTTTTCTTTCTCTTTCTGGCTTACTTCACTTAGAATGACATTCTCCAGGAGCATCCATGTTGCTGCAAATGGCATTATGTTGTTGGTTTTTATGGCTGAGTAGTATTCCATTGTATAAATATACCACCTCTTCTTTATCCAGTCACCTGTTGATGGACATTTAGGCTGTTTCCATGTTTTGGCTATTGTAAATAGTGCTGCTATGAACATTGGGGTGCAGGTGTCATCCTGAAGTAGATTTCCTTCTGGATACAAGCCCAGGAGTGGGATTCCTGGGTCATATGGTAAGTCTATTCCTAGTCTTTTGAGGAATCTCCACACTGTTTTCCATAGTGGCTGCACCAAACTGCATTCCCACCAGCAGTGTAGGAGGGTTCCCCTTTCTCCACAGCCTCTCCAGCATTTGTCATTTGTGGATTTTTGAATGACGGCCATTCTGACTGGTGTGAGGTGATACCTCATTGTAGTTTTGATTTGCATTTCTCTGATAATTAGTGATACTGAGCATTTTTTCATGTGCTTTTTGATCATTTGTATGTCTTCCTTGGAGAATTGCTTGTTTAGGTCTTCTGCCCATTTTTGGATTGGGTTGTTTATTTTTTTCTTATTGAGTCGTATGAGCTGCTTATATATTCTGGAGATCAAGCCTTTGTCGGTTTCACTTGCAAAAATTTTCTCCCATTCCATAGGTTTTCTTCTTGTTTTATTTCTGGTTTCCTTTGCTGTGCAGAAGCTTGTAAGTTTCATTAGGTCCCATTTGTTTATTCTTGCTTTTATTTCTTCTAGGAGAAAATTTTTGAAATGTATGTCAGATAATGTTTTGCCTATGTTTTCCTCTAGGAGGTTTATTGTAATTGTCTTATGTTTAAGTCTTTAATCCATTTTGAGTTGATTTTTGTATATGGTATAAGGGAGTGTTCTAGCTTCATTGTTTTACATGCTGCCGTCCAGTTTTCCCAACACCATTTGCTGAAGAGACTGTCTTTATTCCATTGTATATTCTTGCCTCCTTTGTCGAAGATGAGTTGACCAAAAGTTTGTGGGTTCATTTCTGGGCTCTCTATTCTGTTCCATTGGTCTATATGTCTGTTTTGGTACCAATACCATGCTGTCTTGATGACTGTAGCTCTATAGTACTGTCTGAAGTCTGGGAGAGTTATTCCTCCAGCCTCTTTCTTTCTCTTCAGTAATGCTTTGGCAATTCTAGGTCTTTGATGGTTCCATATGAATTTTATTATGATTTTTTCTAGTTCTGTGAAATATGTCCTGGGTAATTGGATAGGGATTGCATTAAATCTGTAGATTGCCTTGGGCAGTGTGACCATTTTAACAATATTGATTCTTCCAATCCAAGAGCATGGAATATCTTTCCATTTTTTAAAGTCTTCTTTAATTTCCTTCATCAATGGTTTATAGTTTTCTGTGTATAATTCTTTCACCTCCTTGGTTAGATTTATTCCCAGATATTTTATTACTTTGGGTGCTATTTTAAAGGGGATTGTTTCTTTACTTTCTTCTTCTGTTGATTTATCGTTAGTGTAAAGAAATGCAACTGATTTTTGAACGTTAATTTTGTAACCTGCTACCTTGCTGAATTCTTCAATCAGCTCTAGTAGCTTTTGTGTGGACCTTTTAGGGTTTTCTATATATAGTAACATGTCATCAGCATATAATGACACTTTTACCTCTTCTTTTCCAATTTGGATCCCTTTTATCTCTTTCTCTTGCCTGACTGCTGTGGCTAGGACTTCCAGGACTATGTTGAATAGGAGTGGTGATAGTGGGCATCCTTGTCTTCTCCCAGATTTTAGTGGGAAGCTTTTGAGTTTTTCACCATTGAGTACTATGCTGGCTGTACGTTTGTCATATATAGCTTTTATTATGTTGAGATATGTTCCCTCTATACCCACTTTGGCAAGAGTTTTTATCATAAATGGGTGTTGAATTTTATCAAATGCTTTTTCTGCATGGATTGAGATGATCATGTGGTTTTTGTCCTTTCTCTTGTTGATGTGATGTATTACACTGATTGATTTGCGTATGTTGAACCAGCCTTGTGTCCCTGGGATGAACCCCACTTGGTCATGATGTATAATCTTTTTTATGTGTTGTTGGATTCTATTTGCTAAAATTTTGGTGAGGATTTTGGCGTCTATGTTCATCAGTGATATTGGCCTATAATTCTCTTTTTTTGTAGTGTCTTTGCCTGGTTTTGGTATCAAGGTGATGGTGGCTTCATAGAATGAGTTTGGGAGTATTCCCTCCTTTTCAATCGTCTGGAAGAGTTTGAGAAGGACTGGTATGAGTTCTTCTTTGTATGTTTGGTAGAATTCCCTGGTGAAGCCATCCGGTCCTGGACTTTTATTTGTAGGGAGGTTTTTAATTGCTATTTCTATTTCCTTTCTAGTGATCGGATTGTTCAAGTGTTCAGATTCTTCTTGATTCAGTTTTGGTGGACAGTATGTTTCCAGAAACTTGTCCATCTCCTCTAGGTTATCCAGTTTGGTTCCATATAGTTTTTCATAATATTCTCGTATGATATTCTGTATTTCTATTTTGTTTGTTGTAATTTCTCCATTTTCCTTTCTTATTTTGCTAATTTGTGCTCTCTCTTTTTCCTTCTTTGTGAGTTTGCCCAGAGGTTTCTCGATTTTATTTACTTTTTCAAAAAACCAGCTTTTGGTTTGGTTGATTTTTTCTATGGTCTTGTTAATCTCTATTGTATTTAATTCCCCTCTGATCTTTATTATTTCCTTCCTTCTGCTGCTTTTTTGGGGCTTTTTGTTCTTCTTTTTCTAATTCATTCAGGTGGTGGGTTAAATTGTTTCTTTGAGATTGTTCTTCTTTTTTGAGGAAGGCCTGTATCGCTATAAACTTCCCTCTTAGCACTGCCTTTGCTGTGTCCCATAGGTTTTGAGTGGTTGTGCTTTCATTATCATTTGTCTCAAGGTATTTTTTAATTTCAGCTTTGATTTCCTCATTGATCCATTGTTTTTTCAATAGCATATTGTTTAATCTCCATGCTTTCCTTTCCTTTTTTTCTCCTTTGTTTCTCTGTTGTTGATTTCCAGTTTCATAGCATTGTGGTCAGTAAAGATGCTTGAGATAATTTCTATCTTCTTAAAATTGTTGAGGTTTCTTTTGTGCCCAAGTACATGATCGATCCTGGAAAATGTTCCATGTGCACTTGAAAAGAATGTATATCCTATTTTTGGGGGGTGTAATGCTCTGAAAATATCCACCAAATCTAGTTTTTCTATTGTAGTATTTAATTTCTCTGTTGCCTTGTTTATTTTCTGTCTGGAAGATCTGTCTAGTGATGTTAATGCAGTGTTAAAATCTCCAACTATGATTGTATTCCCATCAATATCCCCCTATATCTCTGTTAGTAATTCTTGTATGTACTTAGGTGCTCCTATATTGGGTGCATATATATTAACGAGTGTAATATCCTCATCTTGTATCACTCCTTTAATCATTATAAAATGTCCTTCTTTATCTTTCTTTATGGCCTTTGTTTTAAAGTCTATTTTGTCTGAAATCAGTACTGCAACACCTGCTTTTTTGGCTTTTCCATTTGCATGGAATATCCTTTTCCATCCTTTCACTCTCAATCTATATGTGTCCTTCTCCCTAAAGTGGGTCTCTTGTATGCAGCCTATTGAAGGTTCTTGCTTTATTATCCAGTCTGCCACTCTGTGTCTTTTGACTGGAGCATTTAGTCCATTAACATTTACAGTAATTAATGATAGATGTGTGTTTATTGCCATTTTGAACTTATCTTTGCAGTTGAATTGGTATATCCTCTTTGTTCCTTTCTTCTTCCTTTTGTGGTTTGGTAATTTTCCTTTGTATTATCATGGATTTTATTTAATTTTTGTGACTCCTTTGTAAATTTTTGGCTTGTGGTTACCCTTTTTTGTAAATCTATCAACCCATTACTATAACTGTTTTTAGTAAACTGATAGTAACATGATCTCAAACCCATCCTACTGTTAAAAAAATTTAAAAAAGAAAGAAAAAAATATTCTATATTTCCCTGCCTCCCTCTCCCACTCTCAGTGATTTGTATGTCTTCTTTTATAATTTCATGTTTACTTTATTTGTAATTCATGAGTTATCACCTTTCCAGTTGTGCGTTTCTCATTTCTGTACCATCCTGCTGCTTTTCTATTTAGAATAGCCCTTTCAATTTTTCTTTTAGCATGGGTTTAGTGTTGCTAAACTCCTGCAGCTTTTTTTTGTCTGTGAAACTCTTTATTTCTCCTTCTATCCTCAAGGATAGCCTTGCTGGATAAAGGATCCTAGGCTGCATCTTTTTTTCATTCAGGGCTTTGAATATATCTTGCCACTCCCTTCTGGCCTGTAGTGTTTGTGTAGAGAAATCAGCTGAGAGCCTTATGGGGGTTCCCTTGTAACTTACTCTTTGCTTTTCTCTTGCTGCCTTTAGAATCATTTCTTTATCCTTGACTCTGGCCATCTTGATTATATGTCTTGGTGTGGGTCTATTTGGGTTCTTCCTGTTTGGGACCCTCTGAGCTTCCTGTAGTTGGATATCTGATTCCTTCTTTAAGTTTGGGAAGTTTTCAGTCATGAATGCTTCAAAAACCTTTTCAATCCCCTTTGATCTTTCTTCTCCTTCTGGGACCCCTATTATGCGAAGATTGGGACGCTTTATGTTATCCCATAGGTCCCTTATGCTATTTTCATTATTTTTTATTTGCTTCTCTTGTAGTTCTTCTGAATGGGTGCTTTCTATTGCCCTGTCTTCTAGATCACTAATTCGTTCCTCTGCATTATCTAGTCAGCTTTGCACAGCTATTAGATCACTCCTCATCTCTGTCAATGAGTTTACCCATTCTACTTGGCTCTTCTTTATAGCTTCAATTTCATTTTTGACATATTTTATATCTCTAAACACTATCTCTTTTAATTCCTTCAGCAATTTGATCACTCCTTTTTTGAAATCTTGATCTAGTAGGCTATCAATGTCTATTTTGTTGATCTTTCTTTCAGGGGATTTCTCTTGTTCTTTTAATTGGGAAAGGTTTTTCTGCTTCTTCATCTTGCTCATACCTCTTTGGCACTGTGGTTTATGGAGTATCAGTTGTTTATTTTGGTCCTTAAGGATTTTATCTATCTGATGCCTATTTAGGAATAGAACTTAGGAAAAAAAGAAAAAAAAATAAGAGAGAGAGAGAAAGAATTTTAAAAGAAGGGAGAAAGAGGGTTTGAAAACAGTGTATAATGAATAATAGAAGAGTGAGTTGAAGCAGAGTATTAATCGGGTTGAGACGTCCTTTTGAAACCTTTACAAAAAAAAGGGGGGGGGGAGATGAATAGATGTATTTGAAACCTGTGTCTAATCAATAGCAGGACATCAAAACCCAAGAGAAATAGAAATGAATTAAGAAGTAAAGATTAAGAGAGTAATAGAAAATAGAACAGGTAAAAACAGATTAAAAAAAAGGGGGGGGGGATTTGTCGGTGTTCTCCTGGAGTCTGTGTGCTTTTAATGTGAAGTCTTTCTGTCTTTGTCCTGTTTTGGAAGCTCAGCTTGCTGTTTTCAGAGTCCCTCCGTTGGCGCCCTCTTCTGTGCTGCTCCCAGCACCAGATTTTTGGCGTCTTTATCTTTTGAAGAGGGCGATGTTCTGTCGGAGTTCCGCAGGTGCTCTGGTTGGCTGAGTGGGTCTGTAGATGTGGGTCTTGGTGTATTTGTGGGAGAGGGTGACCTGCGAGCGTCCTTCTACTCCGCCATCTTCTCCGTCCTCATAAAAATGTTTTAAATATTTCTCAAGGCATTTGCTTATAGTCAATGGGTTAAGTAGTATCAAATATATTCAGTAGTAATTATTTTTTTCAGGGTACAGTATTTTAAAGACTTTTTCTTGGGTCTGTAGAATTTGTAAGAGCAACTGACACACAAACAAGAAAATGTCACCCTGAAGGACCGTGTTACAAAACCAGATGACTTAGCTGATTCCACAATTTTCTAAAATAAAATCTAAAAACGTTATAAGAATACTTTCGTTATTTTAATAAATCGTAAATCAGAACCAAGAATTATCTAATCTTATTGACACAAATGGATACCACAATTGCTTCATTAATTTGAATTTGCAATTACTATGTATGTTCATAAAAAGTCTCTTAATTAAACTTTTTTTTAACAAACAAATACCACCAAAAAGCAGTATTTTTAAACATCCACTAGGTTGGAATATGATATTTTGTTCAGTTTGGAAAAGATACGGTAACTACATTTTTGAAGATTAGCAAAAGCTCTCTTCTTACACACATGGCATTTAAAAGCCTCCAACAGGAGAAAATGTCAAAATTTTTATTTTTCTAATCTGTTCCAGTACTGTTTGCTTCTTGGATGAAGTCAGGTGGTTGGATATAGGATTGGATAAGAGATTTTGATTAAATATGCTTATATAGCTTTTAAAATTTAAATTATGCAAATGTAGTATTTATTCAGAAAAATAAAAGCATTGTCTCTATTTTCACTTGTTAGTTGTTTTTACAGTTGTTCCTTTATTTTGTGAAGAAGCTACTAGCATATCACTTCAAATTAATAGAGATATAACTAAGTGCTAACTGGAACATTCTAGGCACCTTTCTCTGTATGTGGGCAGTGAGAACTGCATAACTGCTTAGTGCCATGTCAGTTGAACAAGAGGTGACAGGTTAGAAGTCCCTTCCCTTCGTGCACTGTGACACCAGATCAAGGGTGAACCGACAAGCATTAGCAAGGTGTCTGAATTTGAGTTTAATATCAAAGAGTTATAGAATGATGGGTACTAAAATAATGCTTTTTCTAAGAAACATAAAATCTCTTACATATTTTGTTCTTTCTTTAGTCTTTGCAACATGTCTATGAAGCAGGTATGAGAAACTCCTCCTTATGAGAAAGAAAAAGAAAAAAAAAGTTAAATGGAGGAGAAATTTACCAGAGAAAGCATACTTTCTGCTCTGTCTCTGGATTTTATCAAAGTGATACGACCTTCACTTTGAGTTACAACTAGTCAGGTGCTGTGGGGATGGGTGTAAGGGCTTGTTAGAGTGACTGTGGTTCTCTTCCTTATTGACAAGAATATTTTGTATCATTTTTCCTCACTGAAGCAATATGTTTTCCTCTTTGGGCTACACTCCTCATCTTAGTTCTCAGTAGGCAAGGTGCTTTTGAGGTGTTTCCTTTTTCTTGTTAAATACTGACATTACTTTTTCTTCTACATCTGTTGTTCCTTAAGTGTGGTCTGCAAGGCCCTAAGTGTCCTTGAGACCTTTTCAAGAACTCTAAGAGCTCAGAACTAGTTTAAGAATAATAATACTAAGCATCATTTACCTTTTCCACTGTGTTGACATTTGGATGATGGTACAAAAAAATGGTGGATACAAATCCTGACACCTTAGCAGTTGCACCCAACTACACAGTTAATTGTTACATTCTTCTTGCTGTGCACTCCCATGGCAAACAAAAGCCAGTCTCACTTAAGTCTTTGGTGAAGAGGTAAAAATTATTAATGTTATTAAATGTCTACTTTTAATTTTACTAAGCCTGACAGACCAGTGTCTGTTTTACAAAATGGGAAGTGTAGATGTAATACTTCTGCTGCTAAAGTCCAATGACTGTCTTCAGGAAAAGCACTTGTGTAGTTGTTTGAGTTGTGAACTGGTTGCTTTTCCCTTGGACCACTATTTCTATTTGAAAGTACAATTGGCAAACAGTGGTTATTCAGATTCAGGTATTGGCAGAAATTTTCTCAAAAATTATTGAAGCAGATTGTAATTTCAAGGAAAATAACTGACAAAATTTGTTGCCAGTGATGACATTTGAGATTTCAAGTGGAAATTGGGATTTTGGAAATTGCACACATTGGTGCGATCTTGAAAGCTTCTCAGTCCTTAAAGCCTTTTCTGATGAGAGAGGTATAGGTGATGATAGTAACTAACAAATATAATTGGTAGTGTATGATGTGTATGGTGAGATGTGCCAAAACTCAGAAGATTTACATAGATAGTGAACTGATGTTTTTCCAAATGACCAGTGGATAATGTTACACAATCATGGATAGGTAAAAGATCCTTTCAGATCAGTGGATGTCAGTGTAAAAAGCTTAGTGACAGGGTTTCAGTTTCCACATCACTTGTCAAGTTTTGGTGTAGTATCAAAGAAGAATATCCACAGTTGTCTGAAAAACCTATCAAAACATTGATCCCTTTTCCAAATGCGTATGAATGTGAGACTAGATGGCCTTTGTATGCAACAGCAACACGATATCTCATGATGGAACTACTGCAAAAGCCAGTATGAGACTCAGGTTCTCGTCTATTCATCCAGACTTCAAAGAGTATTTGAAAAATGTAAATAATGTCTGTCTTCTCATTACTATTTTGAAAATTTTTTAAATAAAATAACATTTAAGTTAACATAGAATAGGCTTATCATTTTAAATTTTAAATGAATTAATGAAATAATATTTTAAATTTGTTTTTGCTTTATTGTCTAATGTGCTAAATATATATATAATGTATAAATATATATAACCCACATAACCAAAGCTCTTTGGAGTCCTCAAAACACTGTAAACATCTAAAGAGGTCCTGAGAACAGAAAGTTTGAGGACTGCTATTCTACAAAATCCTCAATTGAATACAGTGACAAGATTAATCATATCATTTGTTTGAGAATATCTCTCAAATTGAGATTATCCAAATAATAAATCAATCGCTGAACATTGGCTGATAATGAGCAAAACATTCCTAAAAGTCAGTTTGCTTAAAATAAATGAAATGATACATTGCTAACCTCTTTGAAAAGTTAAATAGATGACATAGCTCTATATAAATCCAGGTTAATTAAAAATAACTACCTTTCCAGATATCCTGAATGGTTTAACACCCTTTGGAGGTATTGTTTACCGTGTTACATTTCTAAGCTTTGTTGTTGTTTTTTCTTGAGTGTTAGATGAAAATGAAATAGCTTATTTGCATGTTTGCATATATTTGCATGTCATGCTTTAAAACTTTAATCCTCAGTATGTAAACTAAAAGAAAAAGAATGAATTAGCACAATTTACTGTGATTATATTCATGGCCAATATTGTGCATAAAATACCTAAACATTTTTAATAATTAACTGATGTAATATAATTTGAAATTGAGAATAGTAGACATGGATTCAGATCAGTAGTGTAAAACATGTATAAAGAACTCAATATGCGATTTGGATGACCTTGCCCAGGATGAGGATGGGGTAGCAGGTAAATAAAAAGAAAGTAGAGAGGTAACAAGATATTCTTTATTCTTAGCTATGCTGCTATGCAGTGTGTACTGTAAGCACTGATGACCCTAAACTAAGTGTAGATAAATGTGTGTGTGTATTTTCTATATCATACATTAATATTCTGTATATTCTACACTAATATTTTATAACTCACTCAGAAATACTTCAAGAGTTCTCAGGGTGGTATTGACATCTTTGGCAGGCTGCCATCTCTGTAGTGCAGTTTAGGTCTCACACCTATTTTAAAGCTATAGTATATTTTGCTCTTATTATTTTATTAAAAATAATGGGAAACTTGAAAAACTTTTTATTAGTGGGAATACGGTTGAGACAAAAGTTCAAATCATTCCTCATGCCAAAATCAATGGATAGCCTCTCTAAAGTATTCAGTAGATTTAAGCTTAATGCAAGTGTGAAGAAAGTAGGAAAAGGGAATGTGTTCATGTGCTATGATATTTAAACATAAGCACCCATGTAATATATATACATATATATATATATATATATATATAAAACGTACAAAAACAATATATAATATTATGTCTAATAGATGACATGATAGGGTGGATTGATAATCAGCCAGGGGATCCTGGAGATATTTTTAAGCATACAGCTCGGCTGTAGATTCATTTTAAGGAGAAGATATTCTTGTTTTTTTTTTGTAGGGGGACAAAGTTTTTAAGAACATTTTAAACATATCTTACCTTCTTCCCCCTGTCGTTCTTGAAACATCAGCTAGCGATCTTTTAAACTGCAAAATGGATCAAAATGGCCTGTTTAAATATTGTAATTGCACTTAGGATAAAACTCAAAATCCTGAGGCAAACAGCTCGTTTTTTTCCAAATACTCTGGCCTCATCCAGAGTCCCTGTCTCCTCCTTCACTCTGTGTCACCCGTGGGGCTTTCTCAGTTCTTTGCATTATAACTGAGACAATTTTTCGGATGGATTCATTTCATAACCCATTTGTTTTAGCAGAACTGTGTAGGAAATATTCTACAAGTACTATCTGTGTTTACATCGCTTGTATAGCAAAGCAAATAAGTCAGTGTATGTAGGGTAGACGTTGTGATTTAAAAAAATTAAAGGCCAACGCAATAACCCACAGCGGTCAGCAAGTGCTGACCCAATCTCAGAAGTGCTGTAGCCCCTCCAGTTATTAAAATTTGTCTCACCAAGCAAAACAAAGCAGTCGAATCAATAGGTGTAACAGCCTTATAATAACCTGGCCTCAGGAGTTTGTACGCCAATGGAAAGTAAGCCTATTATTTATAGTATCATTCTGGGGATGAAAAATTCAAGAAAAGAGAACTCTGCTTTTACTGATATCAGGATGTGCAATAGGGAGTGGGTTGTGATGTTTTCAGGCCACGGGGTGATTCTGTGACAGTGCATATCCTTGCAGTTTGGACAGTAAGCTAAGATTTTAGTCACTTCTCTGCTTACGTTCTAAAAAAGACAAGAAAAGAGGAAAGAGGTAGGGGAAGGAGAAAACAGAGGAGAAGAAGAGGAAGAAGACGGCAAAAGACTAAAGACTGAGCAGCTGGCTATAGAATCACTCGTTAATACTCACTGCGTTCACATCCTTAGAGAGAACCCCCCCATTCTGAGAACAAGCATAAGAGGTTGGGTTGTGCCAGTTTTTTCTTCGTTGCCAGTGAAGTCAATGAATAATAAATGAAATTCTCTGTGTGTGTGTGTGTGTGTGTGTGTGAGAGAGAGAGAGAGAGAGAGAGAGGCAGAGAGAGAAAGAGAACCTGATGTTAACAAAGAAATTGGGAATGATGATTAGAATATAAACTCTGGAACGAGAATCTGTGGGGCTGAAGCCCGTCCCACCACTTAGTACACGTGTGGCACCATCTTTAACTGGAATGACTGGAATGGGACTGTTGTGAGAAGTAAAAGATTCAGCATATTTAAGGTCAAACAGTGGCATACAGTAAGCGTAGTTTTAATTAAACACAGAATAGGGAATATTGAGCTACTGTTTCCCCTCTATATTTTTCAGTTAAACAAGTAACAACTCAAACTAGAAGCATCCTAAGTAAGAACCTAGAACCTTTTGGATTCTATAGATTGACCATTTCTAACTCTTTCTCTTTGTGATTAGATACGGTTTTTGATATGCATGAAGCACAGGTAAGTCTTTACTCTGCTACCATATCTTTCTTGAATTTTCTGGAGAATATCATCACTGTGCCTGCTTTACTTCAACATATCTTTTATGAAATCACTACCACAGACTTTGAGTCTAGCCCCTGCTGTGTGAAGATTTAGCCTTCAAATATTTTGGAAAATATAGTTTGAAAAATTATATACAAAAGCAAATACATATGCATACCTGAGAAAAGGAAACCTTATCACAAGTAGAAGAAATCTCTTAAAAAATTTCCACACACAACTAGATTACTTTAGTGTATGCTGCTTAATTAGGGTGACCTGACAGCATTTGTGATAAACATTTGAGGGATGAGAGATTTGGTAGAGGAGAAAATCTTTATCTTTTTATTTGAAGATTCCCATCATGACGAAGATTCTAATTGATAATTTCTGAAACTGAGATAAGCATGTATTCTGGGGTATTAACAAATATTCTAAGAGTCTCATGACTTCTGCTACCCTCAAATTGTTCTTTGGATTATATTAATTCTATACAACAATCCAGGTTTATTAAACTGATGTTGATCAACTGTTTTTTTAATTAAAAACAAAATAAAACAAAAACTCAGCAATACCCATCAAAGTAAAAATTCTTCTTTTTGCTTTGTGAAAATCTTCCTTCAGTTCTCTCTGCATTTTAGATGTGAAACATCATCTTCTCTGGGCACTTAAACAACTTAAATGCCCTGCTAATACCTTCATATCCATGCTTCATAAGTACCAGTCAAAACTCTAATCGAAACCTATCAAAGGATAAAATAAGAAGAAAGGTTCAAATTGATAAATATGTTCAGCTCATGAGAAGACAGAGGAACACTGAATTTTTCCTATGAGAAAAACTGTCCTCTCCACGGGCTTTAAAAGCTTGAATCTCCTGGGCATATGGAGAAACTGGTAAAAACAACAGCATGAGCTATTTTTATTGATAACGTACTTTACCCATGCTAGTTAACTATCCTTTGTTTCACTGAACTTTATGTAAATAGTTAATTAAGTATAAATTAGTAGGACGTGAGATTTTCTTTCCTACCAGTTTGGGATATTTCAGTTCTTATCAAAGAACAGCCTGAATAAAGAAGTCCTATTATTGTTTTGTTTAATAATTATATCTTTCAATTATTTTTCAAGATTTTGCAGTCCTTGGCAATGCATGTTTCTAAAGGTTATAAGAACATTACAGTACTTGAAATGGCAGGTTCTCTTTGAACAAGCACAATACATTAATTACATACGCTGTATTGGTTTTGGCACAAAAGTAGCGCATGTACAGCTCATTTATACATATATAATCAAATTGCTTGATCAATATAACAGCTGCACAAAATGGCTGGAATGTGTATATGCTGGAGGAAACCACTGCTTATTAAGCTGGAAATGGGAATATTTCTTAATAATTTTAGGGAAAACAGAACAAAAATCCATATTCCATTAAGTATTTTATTCTGTGATCCTCTCTTATCATTATGGTTAATACTTTGTTCATTCTTACTTATCTATCAAATATTTTCCAAATGATAAGAAGCTTTGTCTTTAGTTCACCTGGAAATACATAGGTAATAGTCTCCCCCTCCCCAAACATTCTGTTATATCTATAAAATTACTGAAGGACCTGAAAGTTCAGTCCATTATCTATCCAGCCATCATCTATTTACCTGCCTATCGTTTATCTGTCTGTCATATTTATAGATCATGTGTACAAGTGGAATCTGGAAAAACAGGCGAACCGTCCTTTCCCTTGCTCACTGTCTGCCTGGCCTCTTCATCCCTCTGCTTTCCCTACTGGGAGCTGGATTGCTGATGCTCAGTTTCTTCCCGAAGTATTAGAAGCAAAGACCACATGTTGGAAGGAACTGAGAGCCCTGGCTGAGGGCAAACAGGTCATGAATATTCACCCAGACAGGAGTTAAATCTATAATGACAGATGTTTGTCTTTAGAGATGAGATAAATCTCCTGGAGACACCGCGTGGTTTGGTCTTGTTTTTAATCCATCTAGCAACTCTGTGTTTTTTGATTGGTAAATCCAATCCATTTACATTTAAGGAGATTATTTATAAACGAGGACTTAGTACTGCCGTTTAATCTTTTGTTTTCTGGTTGCTCTGTGTCTCCATTGCTTCTTTTTCCTTGTGATTGTCTGCCATTTTAGTTTGGTGGTTTTCTATGATGTTTGTCTCAATTTCCTATTTCTTTTTTTGTTTGTTTGTTTCATGTCTCTGCTTTAAATATATGTTTTGTGGTTACCATGAGGCTTGTATTAATATCTCATAGATAAAGTAGTATTTTTCCTGCTGATAGCTTCCTTTATTTGTCTATATGGGTTCTGTCCTTTTCCTCTTCCCCTTTTATGTCTCTGTTGTCTCAAATTATCCCTTTTTATGTTGTGAGTTCATTACCAAATTGAAGCAGCTGTAGTTATTTTTACTGCTTTTTTCCCTTTAAGCTTTATGCTGTAATTAAGTGTTTAACAACCTATTCTGATATAGAGTTGCAATTTTCTGATTCTGCCTCTGTATTTATTACCTTAATCAAGGTTTTTTGTACTTTTGCCTTTTTGTTTCAGGTAGACAAAATCCTTTCAACGTTTCTTATAAGGTAGTTCTAGTGATAATGAACTCTCTCAGTTTCTGTTTGTCTGGAAAAGCCTTTTCTTTTCTCCCTCATATCTGAAAGATAATTTTTCTGGATAGAGTATTCTTGGCTGACAGTATTTATCTTTCAATATTTTGAGTATATTATTTTACTCTGTCCTGGCCTGTAAGAGTGTCTCCTGAGAAATCTGCTAATAGCATGATGAGAGTTTCTTTGTAGATTACTGTCTTTTTTCCCCTGACTGCTTTTAAAATTCTTCTTTTGTCATGAACTTTTTACTGTTTTAATCTGATGTGTCTTTTTGTACTGAGGTTACTAGCTGTTCTCTTAGCTTCATGGATTTGTATACCAGTTCCTTCCCCAGGTTCGGGAAGTTCTCAACTATTATGTCTTTGTAATTCTCTGCTCCCTTCCCCGTCTCTTCTCCTGGGACACCCATTATCCTTTTGTCCCCCTTCCTGATGGAGTCAGATAGTTCTTGCAGAATTTTTTTTTTCATTTTTTTAGATCTTAGTTCTCTCTTCTCTTCTACCTGTATCACTTCTAGACTTCTATCTTCAAGCTCACCAATTCTCTCTTCCATATAGTCTTCTCTATTTCCACTGCTATTAAGTTCTTCATCTCATTTATTGAGTTTCTCAGCTCTAGAATTTTATTTGGTTCTTTTTTAGTTTCAATCTCTTTGGTAAAATATTCTTTATGTTCATTAATTTTATTCCTGAGCTCACTGAACTGCCTTTCCGAGTTTTCTTGTAGCTTGTTGATGTTCTTTATGGCGGGTATTTTGAATCCTCTATCAGTTAGATTGCAGTATTCTGTGACTTTAAGTTTGATTCCTGGAGAATTGTCATTTTCTTTTTGTGGTACTGTGTTTCCATGGTTTCTCATGGAGCTTCATGAGTTTTTCCTCTGTCTGTGCTTTTGATGTAGGGATTAACTTGATAGTTTTTTTTTTTTTTTTTTTTTTTAACTTTGGTTCTCACAATTCAACAGGTTGATAATTAGAAGCCTTTCTTTTGCTTTTCAGTAGGTGGCGCTATAGCACAAGTTTTTCGTTTCTCTTACCTGCGCTGCCTCTGGCTATATTTGAGAATCTGCACTTTCCACCCTCCACTGCCTCCGCCAGAGGTGTCGTAAGTTTTCTCATTGCCTTTGCTTGTGCCTCTGGGGTTGCTGGTGCTTTGCGGCTGCTGGTGTTACTGCTGTGGCTAGATCACCACTGGGGGCACTGGGATGGCAGATGCCTCCCTTACATCCAGGGTCACGGCCTCTGTCACCTTGCTGGGGGTATCAGGTTTTAGAAGCCCACAACTGCAGGCAGAGGGGGCATTGTCACCGGTGCCAGTGCAGCAGGAGGGACAAGGCTGTGGTCCAGTCAGTGCTGCTGCCCAATTGCCTGTGGGCACCACTGTGACCAAGGGGTTGGAGTAGTGCACTTCTGCTGGGTTCTCTGGGGCCAGGTGGCTGGGATCACAGGCACTGCCTCCACTGTTTCACATCCTCTGTGTGATCCAGTCCACCCACCTTTGGATGTGCAGACCTGTGAATCTCTCTGGTGTCCTGATGTGTTGGACCAGAGAAAGCATTGTTAAGTGCAGACATTAACTTGGTTTGTAAATACTTTTTTTAAAACCCTTTCTCCAGCTTAAAAAATATTTAAAGACATTTTGTTATCCTTAAATAAAATTTATTTTGTGTTAGCTTTTTCACTGCAATAGAGCCATACCTAAAATTATAAAATTTTAAAGTAATCAACATTAAGATATTTGGTTTTAGAAAACATCAGTTGTGTAAAATATTCATCTATGTTGTGAAAGACTCAATAGGTTCTTTCTCTTACATTAAGAGCTTTTGCTAGTTGAAGTAGTGCCTAGTAGCTTAGAGCATATTGATCTTTTAAACTACAGCAGATACAAAGCAAAATCTTTTCTCTTCAACGTGAGTAATTATGACTATTCTATACAAAAAATTAAGAATCATATAAACAAAAATCATGTGTAGGTAGACTTAAATATATAAACTTTTTTAAGCAGCATGTAAAACAATGAAGCTAGAACACTCCCTTACACCATATACAAAAATCAACTCAAAATGGATCAAAGACTTAAACATAAGACAAGATACAATAAACCTCCTAGAGGAAAACATAGGCAAAACATTATCTGACATACATTTCAAAAATTTTCTCCTAGAAGAAATAAAAGCAAGAATAAACAAATGGGACCTAATGAAACTTACAAGCTTCTGCACAGCAAAGGAAACCAGAAATAAAACAAGAAGAAAACCTACGGAATGGGAGAAAATTTTTGCAAGTGAAACCGACAAAGGCTTGATCTCCAGAATATATAAGCAGCTCATACGACTCAATAAGAAAAAAATAAACAACCCAATCCAAAAATGGGCAGAAGACCTAAACAAGCAATTCTCCAAGGAAGACATACAAATGATCAAAAAGCACATGAAAAAATGCTCAGTATCACTAATTATCAGAGAAATGCAAATCAAAACTACAATGAGGTATCACCTCACACCAGTCAGAATGGCCGTCATTCAAAAATCCACAAATGACAAATGCTGGAGAGGCTGTGGAGAAAGGGGAACCCTCCTACACTGCTGGTGGGAATGCAGTTTGGTGCAGCCACTATGGAAAACAGTGTGGAGATTCCTCAAAAGACTAGGAATAGACTTACCATATGACCCAGGAATCCCACTCCTGGGCTTGTATCCAGAAGGAAATCTACTTCAGGATGACACTTGCACCCCAATGTTCATAGCAGCACTATTTACAATAGCCAAAACATGGAAACAGCCTAAATGTCCATCAACAGGTGACTGGATAAAGAAGAGGTGGTATATTTATACAATGGAATACTACTCAGCCATAAAAACCGACAACATAATGCCATTTGCAGCAACATGGATGCTCCTGGAGAATGTCATTCTAAGTGAAGTAAGCCAGAAAGAGAAAGAAAAATACCATATGAGATCGCTCATAGGTGGAATCTAAAAACAAAACAAAAACAAACAAACAAACAAAAACAAAGCATAAATAAAGGACAGAAATAGACTCACAGACAGAGAATACAGACTTGTGGTTACCAGGGGGGTGGAGGGTGGGAAGGGATAGACTGGGATTTCAAAATTGTAGAATAGACTACACTGTATAGCACAGGGAAATATACACAAAATGTTATGATAACTCACAGAGAAAAAAATGTGACAATGAGTGTGTATATGTCCATGAATAACTGAAAAATTGTGCTGAACACTGGAATTTGACACAACATTGTAAAATGATTATAAATCAATAAAAAATGTTAAAAATATATATATAAACTTTTTTAAACTGCCAAAATAACTTTCCCTAGCATTTTTCTTTTTTTTTATTGGAGAAAAATGCTACCAGTCATGCTCTATCTTCAAAAAATCCATCTTTACTGAAATCATATTGAAGTACATTAGCAGCTCTCTGCCTACATTTTATTAGTTTACAAGACTATAATTTTATCTTTTCTTTAAAAAAACATTGCATCAGCAAAATACCCTCTGATTTGCATCAGTTTATGTATTCAATTAAACCACCTGGTTTTACAGCAGCAAAACATTTCCATACAGTTCACAAGCGCCATCAAGAAGGAATAATTTGTGAAACCAGGTGTCCCACTGTTTCTACCGACTTCATTTAAATGTATGGTTTGACTGGAGTTATTGCAATGAAAGGATTACAGTGGTGGCACCACAGATAAATCTGGCCCCCAATGATGATTTGCTGTTTGTTTTGTAAATGCTAAAGGTCTAATACAATGCCATATGAATTAAAATATTTAGCCTATTTGATATCTTTATTCAGTATCTCTACTTCCAGTCATACATAGTTCACCTACTTAGAATATGGCATGCCTCCATGTAAAAGATATTTCAGTAATTCCATTGGCTGTTGGCATATTTTGTAAGTAGAATTCCAGACTTCTAAGTTGGATTTCTAGATCAGGTTACTTTAAGTTCTTGATTATGGCTAAAAAATTACTTTGCTCATTTTTTGTGCTATTTATGTTGAATGATTGAAATAATATTATTGCCTGAAACATGTCATTGTCCTACACTGAAATGATATTCCAACATAGCCTATTAAAGTCATGTCCTAATATATATCATATATAAGATATGCCAAATGGAAATATTGATCCTTTATATGTCTTTGCCAGTCTTTTATTTTTAAAGGTATATAACAAAATGTTTATATTTTCATTTATCCCCCAAGAGATGGAAATAAGCCAGTTATTTGTAACTATTTTTTCAATATTGCTTTTTTAGATGCTCTAATTTTTACAATGTAATACCATGGATTTTTTAAAAAATGTTTTCCAATTTCCTCTTTTTCTCAAGATGTGAGTCATTTTCTCTGGAAGGAAATAAGAAACGTCCAATTCCAACTTAAAATAAAACCTAGGGTTGAAGATAAGATTCTAATGACACCTCAAACTTACCCATCTTACTTTCTAGGATGAAATGGATGATGTAATTTCTGCTTTAAAACAAATTTCTTCTGTATAGCACGGGGAACTATATTCAATATCTTATAATAACCTTTAATGAAAAAGGATATGAAAATGAATATATGTATATATACACATCACTGGTACAACAGAAATTGACACTTTGTAACTGACTATACTTCAGTTAGGAAAAAACAAAGCAAAACAAAACACTATAACTAGAACAGAACCAAGCTGGGATACATTTCCTTAAGGAATGAGCACAGCTAGATCTTCCAGAGGTCTCTTGGCTCAACATGATTTTTTTTTTTTTTAAGAAAAAGAAAGAAGATTATAATCTATCAAGTAAAGATACATTAAAATGATATCTGTATGCTATTTAATACAGGTTTCATGTGTCTTGTAATAATTCCAAATCTGCAACGTCTTTCTTCCTTCTCACAACTGTGTCTCAGAATCTTTCCTTGGGACCACACATTGCCCTACTCCCAGTGGTGAGTTTCTATGCAGTTTCTATCTGGTTTAGCTAATTCCTTCCCAATCAGGATGTTTTCTGAGCATTTACTGGAGGCCAAACTTATGATAAAAAAAAAAAAAATGTCCACCCATTTCCCTCAAAAGGTTGCTCAGTCTTTATGGCAGCAAGTAGAAAATAAATTCAGAAAATGTACCATATGATATCACTTATATGTGGAATCTAGAAAAATTTAAAAAAAAAGACAACTGAACTTATTTACAAAACAGAAACAGACTCACAGACATAGAAAGCGAACTTATGGTTACTAGGTGGAGAAGTGGGGTGGGAAGGTATAAATTGGAAGTTCGAGATTTGCTGATACTATTACATGTAAAATAGATAAACAACAAATTCATGTATGGCACAGAGAACTATATTTAATATCTTGTAGTAACTTATGATGAAAAAGAGTATGAAGCAAAATATCTGTTTGTTCATGTATGACTGAAGCACTGTGCTGCACACCAGAAATTGACACAACATTGTAAACTGACTATATACTTCAATAAAAATATGTGTACACAAAACAAATGTACTGGCATTGTAGACTGCACTGATCAGATGTGTTTTGCCATTATGTCAGTAATACTCAGTCAGGAGTTTCAGTGTGACAGTAGGCTGCCCAGCCTGGGCTCCAGAAAGGATGGTTTTCCCATTGAAAGAACCATCACGAGCACCACCCTTCAAAGCCTCAGTCCATTTATTCAAACGGAAGCCTGCACCGCCTTTTAACCTGTAACTGTTGCTACCTCTATAATCTTCATAGCCAAAACCAGAAGATGCAGAATTAAAGGTTATAACTTCCTTGAAATTTGAGGGGTAACTACGACTTTATTGATGCAATTCTCGTGAAAATCTCATATTCTTCTTTAAAACAACTATCTGTGCTTAGCAGCATAGGAATTTGGAGGAAAAGAACTGTGTGTGCTTTGGCTGGCTTGAAATAGGAAAAATCTCTCATTATCTTCTATCCGCTGCATGTAACTCCACGATAGTTAGGCTTTTAACAACAAACAGAATATTTAAAAGATTTCACTCTTTCATTAAATCAGCCAATCAAGACTCAACTGACTCTTTAAAAATAAGATAACTTGTACCCTCAGGTCTTGTCTAATTTGTGCCATTTTTCATTGTCACTTTTCTAGTGCTCTACTATCAAAGTATGTAATTTTTCTTTGGTTGAAACAAACGTTTCACTTGTGTTTCCCATAACATCTATTGATATACTTTTAAAAATAGTTCTTCCTCATTCCTTTTTTCATTTTTTTTTCTGGGAAAATTTCTTACATATGAGCAAATGGAAATTGAATTAACCTGTGACCTGCTGAGGTCAGTTTTAACATCGTAATTCACTAAGTTACACACATCAAAAATGATTAAGTGATTCATAATAGGGACGGGGCACAAAATGGAATAAATAATAAAGTTGGAATTTATTCATTTTCTCCTCTAGCTCTAAGTTTAACCAGTTTTTGGACAAATACTAGTTAGAGTATAAACTTTAGAAGCATACGTATACAACAAATCAACTAAGAGTGTAAACGTTTTCCATTTACCCAAACCAGAAACATTAGTAGTCTCCTAGTTCTTCCTATTTTTTGCGAAAAATAAAGAATGTAGGTCACTGGAGGAAGGGGGGTGGGGTGGAATCTGAGTTATTTTGTGGTTGTCATCTACTCTTTCCATTCAAGAAAGCATAATTTCCTCCTGGAAGGAAGCAGGTTTCATGCCTCAGGCTGGACATAAATCAAACCGAAATGCTATAGCATAGACTGTAATTTTATAAACTATCATGTTGTGGAAAATAGAGTTAAGCTGTAATCTATGAGGCAGTTACCATCTCTCTAAGGAATATTTGAGTAATGGGCAAGCAGCTCTGTAGAGCTTTGGGTGCTGTGATCTTTTGGCCCCTCTAGAGAAAGGCTAGGCTCCTTCTGGTAAATGATTTGGGGAAAGTTTCCATAGTGCCTTGTGTACCTTAAAGGTTGCTGAGGCAGGTCTCAGTAAAGTTATGACCATATCTTTTACAACATGACTAGATTTCTAGCTAATTAAAAAATAGTATTTTCTCCCAAATATTTACATTAACAGCTGTGAATAATTGTGGCACTTCTTATAAGAGATTCCATTTTTACAAAAGAGAGCAAGAGAAAGAGAAAATTTTCGTTACAAGCTTCTAGAACAGAATTAATTTTAATAAAGTAGTATATATATGTAAAATTTAGTAGAGTTTCTGAATATCCTGGTTTAGAATTATGTAAATGTAACAGGTCACTGTGATTTAGGTCCAGTAAAACTGACCAGTTGGGCCATTTTTTAGCATTTATTTTGCATTATCCATTAATTAAATTAAAGAATTATCAAATCTCAACTGTCCAGCATGCTAACAGCTTATATGTAGCTTTAACTTTTCGGTCCATTCTCTGCTGCCTGCCTTCTGCGTATTTTACCAGTCAGCAGGCATCTCTAGCACAAGCTAGCCAGAGGAAAAGGAATGAGGGACTTTCAAATCAGTCAATTTCACAGTGCATTTCCAGTCCTTTTGTTTTTAACAGACCAGTGGAGGATAGTTTGAAATCATTGCCTACGCTCAAATATTACATTAACTTCATCTGTCTCTTATCCATATTGTGTCACTTGAAATTACAAGTATTACTCACTTCTGACAACTTGAGCACAGAATTTTGAATCTTAAAGATAGATTTTTATGTTTTGTGCAATGTACAGCACAATTTAGAAAAGGCTTGGCAATTCTTGCCTATTTACTCTGTCATAATCTGTTATATATTTTAATTGTAAAATTAATATGTTTATTATTAGAAACTAAATTATAACGGTGTTAGTTTTTCCCTCTTTCTATTCTCCTACATCACCAAATTTCATTCTCTGGAAGAAATTATAATGAACTTAGTTATCACTTATACTTCCAGGTATTTTTTTCTTTTGAAAATAGGTGGTAATCTATATTGTTTTCCACTTGACTAATTCTTAGCTACATAATAAAAATGGATATTTTTCCCACACTGAGACATACAGATCAATTAAACAGCTGAACATATTATATTATTTGCTTACAGAAAAATTCATTTAACCAGTCTAAAATTTAAAAAAAATCTTTTGGATCACAAAAATTTTCCATGCTTATGAAATAATGTCGATATCTATCTGCCTTTGTTTATCTATCTGCCTATCAATAACATATGATCTGTTGAACAAATTTCTAGAAATAAAAATGTTGAGTCAAAAGTTATGAATATTTAAGATGTTTATGGACATTGTCAAGTTGTTCTTCAAATAGTTAAATTTACTTTTCAAATGTTACAAAATGCCTGCTATAGTTGTTTTCTAACAAAACATAATTCGGAAAATAAGAGCTGGAAGGGGTAACTATAGTAAATGTTTAAGTAAATGAATTTTTATCTGTATCAATTCAATTCACCAGAATAAAAGTACCTTGGCACTAAGTTTTTCATATATATACTCAAGTATCTCTCTCTGTACTGTCTCCGTGTGTGTGTGTGTGTGTGTGTGTGATTATTGATAAAGAATAAGGTTTTAAATGCTTAAAGCTTCGTGACTTACTTGGCTTAACTAATATATAAAAATAAACTATACTTTAAGGACATCTCCCAAACAGTATGAAGTCTCATATCTTTTTCATGATTTTTTCTTGTATTTTTCCTACTGATTTTTAGGAATTACTTATACATCCTAGATATCAACTCTTTGTCAGTAATATGTTTTGTTAATAACTTTCCCAGTGTTTTATCTTTGGGTTTTCTGTTTGTTGAACAGTTCTTAACTGTCATGCAGACAGATGTAGCTATAATTTCTTTTAGTTGTAGAAATTTTAAAGGCTTCTATAAACATCTGTCCATCGACCATGATTTTAAAAATATGTTTTTATATTTTAGTCTAATTTTTAAAAATTTGTCTTTGATCAATCCAGATGGACTGCTGTTGTATTTTATGAGAGACCAATCTATTTTTTTCAATACCATTAGCCAAGACTCTTCCCTTTCACTAGAATCCTGCCATACCACTTCAATTATTTAAGAAGCCCACACACATACATGGGTCTCCTCTGAACACTCCGTGTTGTTTTACTGCTCAGTGTGTGCATTCCTGCACCTGTGGCTATGTCACACTCTGTAATTACTTTAAGTTAAGATACACGGTAGGACAAGTCCTAGAGATCACGCTCTTTTATTTTAAATTTATCAAAAGTAGCATTTAAGTGGTTATTCTCTAACAAGTAATTAGCAAGGATTTCTAAAAATTGAGAAAGAATTTAGAAATTAGGTGAAAGTGAGAGAAAAAATGAAAGGATAAAAAATATAGTAAACTTTCTGACAGTGACAGAGAAGGCAGGAAGATACAGACATAGTTTATGTAACATAAAATACAACCAATTCTATTCAAATGACTTGATGGGATTGCTACATTATAATTCATGATCATTGGTATTTATGTTTTATTTCCTTGAATAAACACTTTTTAATTAATTATGTGTTTTCTTAACCCAAAGATACTACAGAGGCAAATTCAAGGTACAGTTTGAATTAAGATGCTCAGGTCCTAAAAATGCCTTTCTAAGGCCCTGTTCTTTCAGCCACAATGCCATGAACGAAGCAAGAAGCACATCTTTTAGTCTTGGAGTCTCATAAGATTTGCTATGCACAAAACTGACCTTTATGAGTTTTTTTTTTTTTTAGTTAAAAAAAAAAAAAAACTTCTTTGTAGATAAAATGTTACAAAGGGAAAACTCTTGGTATTGTTTCATTTTCTACTTTAGTATAGTAATGCACATACTTAATCTATGAGATCAAATTATACTATAGGATTTATAAACAAAACAAACAATTCTCTGCATCACTGTTTCCCAGTACTGACATCTGTTTTTAAGAGACACCCAATTTTTTTGCATTTTCTCCTTTTCTAAAAACATTTTTGAGCTATAATTTACATAGCACACAATAAACTTATTTAAGATTGTACAATTCATTAGATTCAGTTAAATTCACAGCTATGTACAACCATCACCACAATTAATTCTGTAACATTTTGTGACATTAAACAAGAAGCCCCAACACTCTCCAGCCATAACCAAACTTAATCTACTGTTTTCCACAACAGTGGTACCATTACATTCCCACCAACAGTGCTCAAGTGTTCCAAGTTCTCCACAGTCTTGCCAGCACTTGTTATTTCATTTTATTGATAATAGCCATGCTAATGGGTGTGAGGTGGTATCTCAATGTAGTTTTCATTTGGATTTCTCTAATGATCAGTGATGTTGAACATCTCCATGTGTTTATTGGCCAATTGTTTGTCTTCCTTGGAGAGTTATCTATTCAGATCTTCAGTCCATTTCTTCGTTTGTATTTTTATTATTGAGTTGTTAGAGTCTTGACATATTCTAATACTAGATCTTTATCAGAGATATGATTTGCAAGTATTTTTTCTGATTCTGTGGTTGCTCTTTTCACTTTTTTCGATAATGTCCTTGGAAGTACAAAAGTTTTAAATTTTAATAAAGTTTAATTTGTGTGTTATTCTTTGGTGTTTGAATTTTTGGTATCATGTCTAAGAAACCATTAACATATCTCAGGTCATAAAGATTTACTCCCACAATTTCTTTAAAAATTTTATAGTTTTAGCTCTTAAATTTAGATTTTTCAGTCAATTTTGAGTTAATTATTATATATCATATAAGGCAAGTGGTATATGGTACCATAATTTGTATATGTTATCAAGTTGTCCCCGCACCATTTGTTGAAAAGACTCTTTTTTTCCCATTGAATACTCTTGGCCCTCTTGTGGAAATCAGTTGGACATAGAAAAATGATTTTATTTCTGGATTCTTAATTGTATTCCATTGATCTAAATTTCCATCTTTATGCTAGTACCACTGTTTTGATTACTATTGTTTTGTAGTAAGTCATGAAATCAGAAATTTGAATCTTCCTACTTTGTTCTTTTTCAAGATTTTTTTGTTGTTATCAAATCCTTTGCCATTGTTTAGGAATGTTAGTCAGCCTGCCAACTTCTATCAGGATTCTGATAAGGATTGCATTGAATCTGTAGATAAATTCAGAGAGAATTACCATCTTAATAACATTAAGTCTTCCAATCCATAAGCATGAGATATTTTTCCATTTATTTAGGGCTTCTTTAACTTATTTTAATATTGTTTTGTAGATGTTAGGGTAAATGTTTTGCATGTCATTTGTTAAATTTATTCCTAAGTATAAATTTATGCTGTAGTAAATGAAATTTTCTTAATTTCAATTTTAGATTATTGATTATAAAAGCATATAAATACAATTTTGGAATCTTGAGCTTGTATGCTGCAACCTTGCTGAAGTCATTTATTAGTTCTAATGTTTTCTTAGTGGATTCTTTAAGATTTTCTATTTATAAGACCATTTCATCTATAAGACATAGAGACAGAGATAATTTTACTTGTCTAATACTATGGCTAAAATTTCCAACAAAATTGTGAATACAAGTGGTATTGAGGAGCATTATTATCTTATTCCTGATCTTAGAGGAAAAATATGCACTCTTTCGCCACTAAGTATGCTGTTAGCTGTGGGGCTTTTGTAGACGTTCTCTGTAAGGCTGAGGAAGTTCCTGGAGGGTTTTCATCATAAAAGAGTGTAAGATTTTTGTCAAATGTCTTTTCTGTATCTATTTTTATCATCATATAACTCTTGTCTTTTATTCTATTGACATGATGTATTACATTAGTTGATACATTTTTTTAAATTTAAGTTAATGTTTAAAAAATATCCTTGTATTCCTGGAATAAATCCCACTTGATTTATGGTATTTATTTATTTTATATGTTTTCTGGTATCATATTACTAGTGTTTTATTGAAATTTTGTATCCATATTAATGAGAAATATCGGTCTCTAGTTTTCTTTACTTGTGACATCTTTGTCTGGTTTTGGTGTTAATTTAGTACTGGGCTTATAGAGTGAAATTGGAAAGTGTTTCCTCCCCTTCTGTTTTTTTCAAGAGTTAGCGAAGAATTTGTATTAAATTTTCTTTAAAATGTTTAAAATCTTCTTTAAAATAATTCATTGATAAAATTGTCTGGGCCTAGTTTTTCTATGTGTATACTTTTTAAATTACTAATTCACTTGTTATTGGTATACACAGATTGCCTATTTCTTTTTTTTATTTTTTTACATCATCCATTGTCATTTATTTGTAACAAGCAATCAGACAAATGTATTAGATTCAGAGACTGGAGGCTGAAGGTGAATTTATTTTATTTTTTAAATTTAATAATGTTAATATTTATTACATAATAGAACTATATATTTTTAGCATACAGTGAGGCCCCAAGATATATTACATAATGTGCTTTATTATTTAAATGATTAAAGTATCACATTTCTTAGATGCTCATTACATTAGCGAGTATTATCAGGATAAAAAGTTCTAAAGCACTTTTTTTTTTCTTGAGAGAATAAGAAAAGCAGCTTTTAATTATGAGCAAGTTATATCTTTAAGTATCATTTTGTTTCGCTTTGTTTTGTTTTAAAGAAGGGCTTACTATAAATACTTGGTACTTTGAGAAGAATGATGTTTTATTATAATTTTTTATACCTTGTAAAATGGATGTTTTAAAAATAGAAGTTTTGGTTATCTTCAATCTCACTCTTCTAATGTATTTGTTTTGTGACACTGAACATATCTCAGTGTTACCTCCATTTATACTGATGGCATCATTCTTCATACACAGGATTTCTAAATCTCTGTTTCTTAATTAGTCACTCTGGTAGTACTGTAATGTTCCTCTTCCCACTTCCTTTCCTTTTTTTTTTTAATTAAAGGAGAGTTGATTTATGCTGTTGTGTTACTTTGCTGTGTACAGCATAGTGATTCATTAATACATATATATATATATATACATTACTTGATATATTTTATGTATATATTTAATATATATATATATATTCCTTTTCATATAGGCTATTACAAGGTATTGAATATAGTTCCCTGTGCTACACGATAGGACCTTGTTGTTTATCTATTTTATACACAGTGGTTAGTATCTACAAGTCCCAAACTCCCAATTTATCCTTCCCCATCCGCTTTCACCCCTGGAAACCATAAATTTGTCTTCTATGTCTGTGAGTCTGTCTCTGTTTTGTAAATAAATTCATTTGTGTCCTTTTTTTCTTTTTTTTTTTTTTTTTTTAGATCCCATGCATAAGTGATATCCTATGGTATTTTCTTTCTCTTTCTGACTTACTTCACTTAGTATGGCAATCTCCAGGACCATTAATGTTGCTGTAAATGGCATTATTTTATTATTTTTTATGGCTGAGTAGTATTCCATTGTATGTATATATACCACAACCTCTCTATGCAGTCATATGCTGATAAAATTTTAGGTTGTTTCCATGTCTTGGCTATTGTAAGTAATGCTTCTATGAACATTGGGGTGCAAATGTCTTTTTGAATTACAGTTTCTTCCAGACATATGCCAAGGAGTGGGATTGCTGGATCATATTGTAAGTCTATTTTTTCATGTTTTAAGGAATCTCCATACTGTTTTCCATAATGGCTGCACCAAACTATATTCCCACCAACAGTGTAGGAGGAGGGTTCCCTTTTCTCCACAACCTCTCCAGCATTTATCATTTGCAGACTTTTTAATGAGGGCCATTCTGACTGGTGTGAGGTGATACCTCATTGTCGTTTTGATTTGCATTTCTATGATAATTAGCAATATTAAGCATTTTTTTAAGTGCCTATTGGCCATTTATGTCTTCATTGGAGATTTGTTTGTTTTGATCTTCTGCCCATTCTTGGATTGGGTTTTGTTTTTGGGTTTTTTTTGTGTGTTGTTATTGAGTTGTATAAGCTGTTTTATATTCCGAAGACTAAGCCCTTATCAGTCACATAACTTGCAAATATTTTCTCCCATTCCGTAGGTTGTCTTTTTGTTTTATTTATGATTTCCTTGCTGTGCAAAAACTTATAAGTTTAACTAGGTCCCATTTGTTTATTTTTGCTTTTATTTCCATCTTTCTGGCAGATGGATTGAGAGAGAAAAAGGAAAAATATGTACATTTATACCATCTTTTATAATTACATAATTACCTTTCCTTTTGGGGTTTTTTTTGTCTGAATTCCATGTTTGGAATTAACACCTGTGATCATTTGCTTCCAGCCTAAGGAACTTCTTTTGTTATTTATTGTTACACAGCTCTGCTAGCCACACATTTCTTCAGTTTTTGTTTAACTGGGAAAGTCTATTTCATTTTTATTTTTGAAGACAGTTTTACTGGTTATGGGGTTAATGGCTGCAGGTTTTTGCTTGAACACACTGCATATATTATTCCACGGCTTCTGGCCTCCATTGCTTCTGATGAGATGTCAGCTTCTGATCCTACCAGGATTGTCTACCAGTGACTAGTCATGTTTGCTTGATTCTTTCACGCTTTCTTCTTCGTCTTTGACTTTTAGCTTTTTTGCTATGATGATTCTGGGTATGAGTGTCCCTTCATTTATCCTAATTTGAGTTTGTTGAGTTTCCTGGAAGTATAGGGCAGTGTTGTTAAATAAATGTAGGACATTTTCAGCATTATTTCTTCTAAATTTTGTCTGCTCCTGTCTTGCCTTTCTTTCCGGTTCTCCTATTACACATGTGCTGGTGCCTTTAATGGTCCCCCATGTTTCTCTAAAGCTCTCTGTTCATTATTTTTCATTTTTTCCTCTATTCTTTGGATTGCCTATCTATTCATCTCTCTTCAAGTTTATTAGTTATTTGTTCCTTGAATATATTTATAATGTGTACTTTGAAGTCAGCCTATTACATCTGACTTCTGGCTACTCTCATAGACAACTGCTGCTGCCTGCCTTGTCTCTGGTGTGAGGGTCATACTTTTCTGTTTCTTTGTGTGTTTCATAATTTTTTGTTGGAAGTTGGACATTTTGCTGGAAGCTGGGTATTGTAGCAAATCCAGGTACTATCCTTCTCAGGGATTGTTATTTTGATTTGATTGCTTATTTGTTTAAGGACTGACTGGATCTCAGTATACTGAGAAAAGGACAGTCTTTTCAAAATATGATGCTGTGTTGATCACATATTCAAATAGTGAAGTGTTTCCTAAGCCTTAACCCACAGGATATACACACAGACAAGTCCAATAGATTGCAGATCAAAATGTGATGGAAAAATTAATGAAGTTCTCAGAAGAACATTTTAGTATCCTTGAAATAGGGAAATTTTTTTAAACATACACAAAATTTAACCATCAAGGCAAACTGAGACAAAGGACTATATTAAAACCAAGACCTTCTGTTTATTAAAAGAAACCACTTAAAGAGTAAAAAGGCAACCTACAGCACAGGGATGATAATCAAATAAATATACCCAATAAAAGACTCTTATTTGAATATATAGAATCTTGTATAAGTTGGTTAGGGAAAAAGGCAATATTAAAAGGCAAATACCTTGAAAAGTCATTTCACAAAATAGAAAGGCCAAATGGCCCATAAACATATGAGATGATGTTCAGTATCATTACTCATTAGAGAAATGTAAATTAAAAGCACAATGTGATGCCATTTTATATCTACTGGAAAAATAAGAATTCAGAATCCTCATACAATCAAGTGTACAAAAGTGTTTATAACATAACTTTCATACATTGCTGATCAGAGTATAAACTGGGAAAAAAATATTTGGGAGTATTTGATAAAGCTAAATATATGCCATCCACAAGGTCAGAAATACTGTTCACAGATACTCCTCACCCAAGAGAAAGGAGAGCTTATAACCAAACATGTTGTGATAGGATGCTTTAACAACTTTATTCATAATAGAAAAAACTGGAAATCCCAAATTCCATCAGCAATATAATGAAAAATTGTTGATGGATTGTGACGGTAAATTATACATTGATCTAACATCATGTATAAATCTCCCTACATAGAGACACCTGGAAGCTGCTAGGCATGGAAAAGTCCATAATACCTGAGTTCGTTTATATGAAGTTCAATAACAGGCACTCTGTGGTAGCAGAATTAAGAATACTCGTCATTTCTGGGGAGAACTGTACTGACTTGGAAGAGGCATGAAGAAACCTCTGTAAATAATCTAAATCTTGATCTGAATGGTGTTTCCATTAATATGTATATACACACACAAATAATCAGCAATTTGTACACTTAAGATTTGTGCACTTTACTGTGTATGTGTCATGCATCAAAAAAGCTGATACCAGCAATATGTTGGTTATTTTAATAGAATCAATAGGAAGGAGAAAAATCTAAGAAAAAAGAAAAACGTACTTCTTGAAAGCAGAGTATTTTAATGAGATGCCCCAAAAGAAGTAACAACAGCATCCTTTATAATTGTCAACATAATTGTCAAGTCTTGGAATCTACAGGTATTTAATGATGAAAAATGAGGCTTTGTTTATGAAACTCTATAATCATAAAAATCACTACATAGTCAGCTGCATCCTAGGCAGCCACTTTATCATGACAGCGTTTTTTTCCTTAAATGTCAAGTTCATTTATGTCTTTCTTTAGTTTGCATTGTGATTTTGTGCAGAGTATTATAGGTGGCTTGAGTTTCTTTCATTTTGCTAGGAGTAGAAGCCAAACCTAAATTACATTTGCCCAGGTGTGGAAAGGGAAAAGGATGTTAAATGGTGATCCTGAGTCGTGGCAGGCTAGGGCAATAGGACTGAAATGGTTCCCCTATGCCACATCACTGGCTAAATGGAGTACCTAGAGCACTTCTGTAGGACCTCCATGGTTTAACCATTAGCTCCATCTAATACAGTCTTAAGCATGTGAAAGATTCATTTTTTTTTTAAAAATAACCAGCTTCAGATACAGTGTTATAGGAAAATAAAATATCTTCTTTCCTAACTTGAACTTGATTCTTTGGACTTCCTCTAGTGTGATTGTGACAGTACATAGACTTCTTAGGATTGTAGACAAATTGTGATAGTTCACATTGAAATACCCCATTTAATTTTCAGACCTTCAGTTTAATCTTGTCTTGGGGAATAGACACACACATTTTTATTGCCATCATACCATTGTCTGGCCCTTTACTTTGGCTTTTCCCTGTAAACCTTAAACTGCTTCAATTTAATCTCCTGTAGGTTTTCATAAAGAACCAGTCCATTTTGAAATGCTAACTCTAGATTCTGCCAGCAATTTCCCATTTTTTTTTAATTCAGGGAATGTCATTGGCATGGATATAGAACTTGTTCTTACACTAATTATCGTTCTTATGGTTTTAAAAGTGACTGAAAGTATAACGCAAAACATATTGATTTCCATTAATATGTCCTTGTCTAGGACTAAGGGAAAATAGGATCTTACAGGACAAATGTCACTGTGAATGAAAATGCCCTGGGATGGGATGGAGCAGAATGACTGCAGTTTGTCCAGTTGCTAATATGCTGGGGTTTCATGGAGTTGTATGAAATTTGAGTCAGGTAGAGGTTTAACTCCAACAAACAGTCTTGGTGAGCTCTATTCAAGCATCTCAATGAGGTTATTATCCCCCCAGATGCCAAAATCAAACAACCTGATTGTCATTTTAGACCGCTTCCTCCCCCTCATTCCTTATATCCAGTCAAGCGCCTGTCCTAACTGGTATAGCTTACGGTGTGTAGTTCTAAGTCTCCCTCTTCTCTGCATCCACATTTCCCTAAGGGACACTCACTGTCTTTAACATAGCTACTGTCAGAAGCTTGTGACCAATCTTGCCTGCCTCGAGTCTCTGCCCAAACGGCCAGCAGAATGCAAATTAGTCCCTGTACTTCCTCTTACAGAATTTTAGCAAATCTTCCATAACTGAGATAAAGGCCACACTCCATAGCATTGGCATCTCATATTCATTATGACAAAACCTTGTCCTACATCTCTTTGCTTCTGTTTCTGATCTCATAATATTTTTTTTCATAATATGTAGTTCCTTGTACTACTAACTACATATACAATGGCATACATTTCTTCATATTTTACTCCTTTTATTCAATAAATAATTACTCTGCATCTGCTATATGCCAGGTGTACCCCAGTGCTTGAAATATATTAGCAATTGCAACTATGATCCCTGCCTTCACGGACCAGATAGTGTAGCAGTGAAAGGTAGAAAATAAACCTCTAAGAGGAATCTTAATGTTCTACAGTTCTAAGACAAAACATGTCCTGTGTGATTAATAACGTTCCTTGGGAATCATGCCTAGAAGTCTTAGATCTCTCTGTCTGCCTGTGTTTTTGTTTTTTTGTTTTGTTTTTTGTTTTTTGTTTTTTTAACATTTTTTATTGATTTATAATCATTTTATAATGTTGTGTCAAATTCCAGTGTAGAGCACAATTTTTCAGTTATACATGAACATATATATATTCATTGTCACATTTTTTTCTCTGTGAGCTACCATGAGATCTTGTATATATTTCCCTGTGCTATACAGTATATTCTTGTTTATCTAGTCTACAATTTGAAATCCCAGTCTATCCCTTCCCACCCCCCCGCCCCCTTGGCAACCACAAGTTTGTATTCTATACCTACGAGTCTGTTTCATAAATACAAATTGTTTTGTATTTATGCTTTGTTTTTTTGTTTTTGTTTTTGTTTTTGTTTTTTTAGATTCCACATATGAGCGATCTCATATGGTATTTTTCTTTCTCTTTCTGGCTTACTTCACTTAGAATGACATTCTCCAGGAGCATCCATGTTGCTGCAAATGGCATTATGTTGTCGGTTTTTGTGGCTGAATAGTATTCCATTGTATAAATATACCACAGCTTCTTTATCCAGTCATCTGTTGATGGACATTTGGGCTGTTTCCATGTCTTGGCTATTGTAAATACTGCTGCTATGAACATTGGGGTGCAGGTGTCATTTTGGAGTAGAGTTCCTTCTGGATATACACCCAGGAGCGGGATTCCTGGGTCATATGATAAGTCTATTCCTAGTCTTTTAAGGAATCTCCGTACTGTTTTCCACAGTGGCTGCACCAAACTGCATTCTGACCAGCAGTGTGGGAGGGTTCCCTTTTTTCCACAGTCTCTCCAGCATTCGTCATTTGTGGATTTTTGAATGATGGCCATTCTGACTGGTGTGAGGTTTTGTTTTTTTATTGTGTGTATGTGTGTATGTGTGACTTTTTTTCAATTACTTGGCTCTGCAGTGCTGCTGCACGGAGTATGAGAGAGAGAGATAGAGAGAGGCTGGACTGAAGGACTACTGCAGGGCTTTGGTCTGAGCAATTGGAAGACAGAGTTGCTGTAAATCCAGCAGAGAAAGATTCTGGAAAAGATTTCGGGTAAGGGGTCAGATCAAGAGCATGATTTTAAGTATGTTTACTTTGAAACATTTATTAACATTTAACTAGATATACTGAGTATATCCACAGTAAGATAAACACATTTATAGTTTGTAAGAAGAATCTGGACTGGAAATACAAATTTGGAATTTGTCAGAATATAGCTGGTATTTAAAGCCATGTTACCTCTATATTCTTCTCATAGAAAATTTTTTTTTTCTTATCTTCATCTGGCAAACCTTATGCTTCTTAAAGACTATGTCAGAAACAAACTTCCCTGGAAATTTCTCTTGAATTGGGTTAGGTGTGCTTCTTTTGTGCTCCTATAATAATACAATGTATGTAAATAGCATTAAACCTAACACTAGGAGAAACTACTGATTTTATATTTGTCTCCCCTACTAGATAAAAAGCTTTTTTTAGGGCAGAACCAATGTATTGTTTATTTTTGTATTTCCAGTACTTAAAATAGTGTTCTGAACTGAAAACTATGCCTAATAAGAGTTCTGTAGATCAGGCCTCATTGTTTCCTTGTGGACTTCAGAATTATCAACACTGTGAGCAGGAAGATAATCTCTTATGAAAGGATAGATGCCTCGTTGAAACTTGTGAATCCACTTCTTTAGGGACTACCCACTCAGAAGAGATGCAGCCGTCTATACTTAGTCTCTGGGAACTGAAATCTTGGGAGTAGGTTGCTAGCCCAAATTAAATGAGCATCTGGTTTCTCTGGTTAGGAAGCCATACATGGTTGGTGCATCTGCTGATTATATCTGTGGTAGATCACTCTAGTAGACATGGGTGTCCTTAAAAATCCAGCTGACCCCCTAGGGGCATGGAAGAAGGAAACAGGTCTTGTTCAAATCAAGGAGTTTCTCGACCTAGAACTGGAGAACCAGGGGGTTTATCTGAGTGACTCTAGAGACTTGAAACAGTCTGAATCTAGACCGAGGTACCTGGAATCCTGAACCATCTAGTGAGGAAAAATCTTTTGAAATCTCCTTTTTGTTATGCTCCTCTTTCTGTTCCTAATTGACGTAGTTATGCATTGTCATATTGATTCCACAAAGGAATACAGGTAAGAAAATTTATGCTGGCTCTAGGCTTGGGTTCCACCTATCCCATATATGAAAATCAAGGGCCAGGAAAAGCCATCTTACTTGTGAAGTGCTTTTAGTTTACTTGAGGCATTTTTCTGGAAAATAATAGAGGAGGAATTAAGAAATGTTTAAATAATTAAAACATTACAGGATAAAAAGATATAGTACCCTTGTACCCATGACCCAGACTCAGCAATTGGCCAAACTTGTTACATCTACAACTCAATGCATTTTCTCTTCCTCCACTGTAGAATTTTGAAGTCAGTCCTTGATTCTATATCCTTTTATCCTTAAATATTTCAGTATGTGTTGCCTATTAATAAAAGGATTGCTTTCTTTTCTAAATCTAAGCACACTGTAAACAAGACATTAAGACATAAAATGAATTTTTATTAAAAAAATTTTTTATTAAATTTATTAAAAAATTTTTAATACAATTAATTATCAAGATGAGGTCTAAACTCTCCTAGTGATCTCATAACTGTATTTTTAAAGGTTTTTTTCAACAATATTGTTTTATATCCAAACTAGGTCCATTTTATCTTGCATTTTATTGATACGTCTTTTAGATTTCTTTTAATCTATAAGTTCCCCTACCATCTTTTTTCCTTCTCCTTCAATTTACTTGTTGAAGAAACCTGGTTGTCCCATAGTCTGGATTTTCCTGCTTGTATTTGTGGGATATTGTTTAATGAGTTTCTCTCTCATCTTGTATTTCTTTTAAATGGGGGGTTAGAGCTAGAGACTTGATTTGATTCAGGCTTGACTTTTTGGCCAAAAAATATATCATAGGTTGCACTGTGTACTTTTATCACATAAAACAAAATGTACCCTCTTTTTCGCATGTGTATGATATTAACTTCTTTTTCTGTGATGTTAGCTATTACCCAGATCCATTATTTCATTAAAGGTTTACAGAATGGTAACATATTAATTCTACCATTGTTTTTCCATTTATTAGCTAAAATGATTCTACAAAAAGCAATTTACAAAAATTTGTTTATCCTAAGATACTGTTAATACAGAAAAAGCAAAATAGGTAAATTATTATTTCTCCTAATTTAACATTTTAAAAAATGAGTTTGTTGCCTAGCATTTTCTGAGGATTATAAATAAAGATGATATTTTTACCCTTTTCATATTATTAAGGATTCATAGATATTAATATATTTAATGTGTATTGTTTCACTGCAATTATCATTCATATTAATGCTCAAATTGTCTTGTTTTGTTACTGGCAGGCTTTTTAAGTTGGTCCCTGATCCCTTTTTACATTATCTCATACTCTCTTACCTTCAATAGTTTTTTGTTTTGTTTTGTTTTGTTTTGCTTTCTGGCTTGATAATATAGTCCAGGTTCATTGATACTACTTCACACAGAACTGGAATCTGTCACTTTTCAAGGCAATTTTAGTTCCCTTCACCGTAAATGATGTTTAGAGGCTATAATCTGGGCTTCATTGGTTACATGTTGCTATTGAGTTGATCGTTTTTTTCAAGGTATTCAAGGTTACAGAGCTAGGAAATATGCTTATTTTTAAGAGGTAAGATCATTATGTTAAATTCAGATTTAGAATTATGGTTTTTTTACCTAACGTCTTTAATTTTATATTCGCATCTTTTTTCTCTAACACTTAAAATCTTGGATTTTAATTCTATTGCTGTTCACTTTACTCTACCATATATGTATGTTGGTATAAGTGTATGTCAAATATATAATTAATAACATATTCCTGTGGTGGGATAACTGGGACTTGTTTTATCCATTGTTCTTAAACAATTTTTAAATAGGCAGTATATACAAAACAATTTTTTAAATTAGATAAACTATGTGACTAACAGGTGATGCAGGAATAGTGATCCTTAAGAGAAGGAAAAAACAAAAGCTGAGTCTATTACTTTCCTAGTTTACTACTTGGGGTTGAAGAGCAGAGGGAGTGAACCCAAAGAGCCTGGGAGGGCAGCTGAGAAGGGGAAGCAATATTCAGATTTTGAGAAATAAAGATGACTAGAATTCATAAGGCAGGATGGCAGAGACAAGAGAGCTGTCACTGATCTGAAGAGAAATTCAAAGTTCTGAAGAGGTTTCTTCTCAAATCTAGCTACGTATGGACCAGCATATGTGTTTAAGGAAACCACTGAAGCCAGGGAAAGAACAACTGGAAAGAAGCAGGTGGAACAATTTTTTGAGCTTGCAAAAGGCACTTATTAGCAAGAGTGGAAAGAACTCCTGACACATAAGTAGAGTCTTCAGAGGGTATCGCCTTAGGAGAGGGGGAGTTTCTTAGTTCTACGATGAAGGCTGCTTTTGACCTGATGAAATGGCTTAAGAGCAAGCCTTATGAGGATTAAACTTTTTTTTTTTCCTAAATAACTTAATTACCTTTCAAAAAGAGTCCAAAATTTTAAAAGAATAATATTAATAAGAGTAAGTAAGTGAGCCAATTATCTAAAATTCACAATGTCTGGCATCCAATAGAAAGTTACTAGGATACAAAGAGCAGGCCCAAATGGTCCACAACAAAGAAAAAAATTCAATCAGTAGAAACAGACCTAGAAATTGTACAGATGATATAACTAACAGAAAAGAACATTAAAGCAGCTATTTTATATATATTCAACATGTCTCAGAAGGTGGAGGAAAGCAGAATCATGAAGAGAATTGTAAGATGTAAAAAATACTCAAATGGAACTTCAAGAGACAAAATTGAGAGTAAAAATACTCTAGCCAAGATTAAGCAGATTCAACACTACATAAGAGAAGATTAGCAGGCTGAAGAAATGCATTTGAAACTCTCCAAAATAAAAAAGGAGAAAAAACCAGAACATTAGTGAGTTCGGGGACTTTATCAAGCGGACTAACTGGACTAACATATGTGTAATCAAAGTCTCAGGAGGAAAAAGAGTCAGGGAACAATATTTAAGGTATGTGCCCCTCCAAATTTTCAATTTGATTAAATTAAATTTGAAACATATTTCCATTGTGTGATATTTGCTGCCAAGACAATACCAAGTCTGATTTGTTTTTGATTTAAAATTTTTATTTTAAATTTGATACATGTAATTCTGCTTTTAAATTTTGTATAAAATTTTTATAATCCCAATGTTAAATCTTTGAAGCACTGTGTATTCAGAGAAATTTATGGTCTATCCTTGTTCTATCCCTAACTACAATCTTTAAAGAAATGTTGTAATTTATGACTTCAACTATTATAAGCGAATACGTGGTAGGTATGTATGTATTTTTGGAGAGATATATTTATAGATATATTTGTATCCACTCTTTATAGATAATACTACACACTTTTCTCCACCTTGGTTTGCCACTTAATTTGTCCTGGAGAACACTGTATTTTAGTGTATTTATAGATTCTTCATTCCTTTTTATAGCTGCTCAGCTGCATAGTATCCTGTTGTTTATTAAACTAGTCTTCTATGGATAGGAATGTGGGTGATTTCTGTCTTTAATTTTTATAACAGTGCTGCTGCGATGAATAACCTGTACACATATCTTTTCATATTTTTCTGATCATTTTTATATGTTTCCCTCATTTCACTATTTTTTTCACTTAAAATAGCACAAGTGTCAGTTCAGTCACTATACAGAGGAATTACTGTACTTCCAAGTCTGTGTGATATGCTTATTACTGATGCAATTCATACTATAAATGAAGATTATATGAGAATTTATCCATATAAGCCTATCAAAGTTTTTTATATAATTGATCTTGGATACTTACTGATTTGGGAAAAAGTCCAGGAAGCAATGGTTTGTGTTGACTTTGTTTTCATTTTGGTAAGCTACTATTATTCCCCACATAAGAAAGTTAACTAAGAGGGAGAGAGGATGGATGTACAGAGGGAAAGAGAAAACCAAAATATATTTGTTAATTTGTATATACAACTTTAAAAGATTATAGAACTTTAAAAGCATTTCTCTGTATACTACTAGTTATGAAGTACCTGATAACATACAAAATGCTCTCACATCTATTATTAACTTATTTGATACATTTAAAAATCTTATAAATCAACTACATTGGTTACTAGTCTCCCAAAATATAAAGAATCTGAAGATTTAAGGAGGTTAAGTAATTTGACCAACATGATGAGACCAGTTAATTAGTTCCTTGAATCCTGACCCAGAAATATTTTTAAAAAATATAATCAAGGAAGATTATTTTACTCTGGGAGCAAATTTTCTCTTCAAATAACTCAACATCTTTTGAGATTGATGAGTAAGGTGGAACTTTTAAATTTGCAATATTTATTTTCATAATTTAAATCATCTCATTACATCCTACTTTGGGTAATTAATACTGGGGAAAAATTCAATAGAAATACAAATTGAAACTCATGACAATATTTCTTAATTCTGTGCCTATGATGACAGCTGAATCACAAGTAGAAAAAACCTGTCATTCAAATAGCTTATTAATTATTACATACCAAAATGATGTGATATGCATAGGGAATGGTGCCTACTTGTTTTTCTGGCTCCCTCTGGAGGGAGACCCTTTTAGATAAGGTTTCAAGCTTAATAAAAATACAGCCAAATTGATTCAAACTTCTCTTCATCTTTTTTGGTGGGGATACTGATGGGCACATATGGGAAAATTGGTGATGACATGTCATGCTCTACAGTTGTTTTCCCAGAATGAGAATAAAATGTAACAAGTCAGAAGGACCCAGGCACTCTCTGGAGACGGCCAGCTCAAGTCAGTGTTTTTACATATTCCTAAAATTTTGCCCGCTTAGGAGTTATTTCTTGTCTGAGGCAGAGCAGAGCCCCTCCCAAATTACTTCCCAGTTCTTTCCTACTGGACTGTCCCTCTAATTAGTATTTACTTAATTTGCATGTTTTCATCCTCATCATAAAAATAATGCCATAACTACAAGGTGACACTCTTTTTACCAAGGTAATTCAGGGTGGAGTGTGCCCAGTTTTGCCTTGATTCTGATTTTCTCATGTGTTGGGTGAGATGTTCTTGGCTTCCTTCACTGTTGAGGTTAAAAGCATGACAACTATGTCACAGTTCTATGTGTATTCTTTAAAGTTTGTCTGACCTGGAATAGTTTGTTCTGAATCCATTGTGTTAATTCTACTTATATGCACTACCTAAACTTAACCCATGTTTCTTCTTCTGAGCAATTGAGTCCTTTCTTTGAATTCTTCCTCTAATTAATAAAGCCTATTCAAAAATAAAAAAGGAAGATTATAGATTTTGAAAATAATATATTAATTAAAATAGATGATAACCAATGATATGGATCCTACAATTCCAACTTCATAAATTGATTTACACTTGTGAACAAAGGTTAGGAGGTATCTATAAATTAAAATTATTTTTGTAGTTGGGATATGGGATTTTGTGTGAGTTTTATAATATATACACTAACAGTATTAATAGCTATTGTTTCAATTGTTAAAAACTCCTAAATGTACAACTCAATAATAATATCAAGATTTTTTTGTGTGATATAAATTTGCTTTTTAAAATTATAATTACATGTTGGATTAAAAAAGCATAGAATTTTTGAAATTAATAAATTGGATTTGAATAAATAGGGTATGTGTTTTATAAAAGGCAATTTAAAAAAGACAATCTTACTGTTCTAGGGTCTGACAATCCACAAACCTGATTTTTCAGAGTGGCAATTAAAACAGATATGAAGAATTTTTAGGTTGACAATAATTGCAGGGAAGAAGATTCCACCTTCATCTCTTCTTGTTTCCCCCTTGGACTCCCAAATAGAAACTCCCTACAAAGTGTCCTCTTTCCCATTGGAGTGCTGGGAAAGGACCATATTGCCCCTCTGTTCACCACTCGATTCCTTCTACCTTTCCCTCCCAGGGAGGAAATAAGTTACATGTATGTTGGGATCAGAACTAGTTCGACATTTATTGAAATGTTCTCTCCTTTAAAAAATTATTAAAGTTTCCTTCCTGTTTAGTGCTATATGTTGTCTGTTCTTCAGACTGTGTTTTTTTCTTACCTTTCGGCAAGCTTTGTAATATTTGTTGAAAGTCAAAACGCATATTGTATTGTGGGGAAGGAATGGAGGAAAACAGGCCTTTAGTATGACAAGTTATGTTCCTAGGAGGAGGCTTACTTACAATGTTTATTGTAGCTATAGGCTGAGGCTTAAAATTTCTCCAGTGATCTTGTTCTTTTTTTTTTCCTACCCTCCTCCCTCCCCCCCAGGCTTTATTTAGGGCTTCCTTTCTTTAGTGCTGCTGCTCACATATCCCTTGTACCTTACAGCTCATCGTCTGCAGCTGTTGTATCCTGTGGTTATCCTGGCGCCTCCTTGGAAGAGTGGTGGAGGCAGGGGGCATTCTGTGATTTTCCAGTTAGATCTGTAGGGTAGCCTGTGTACTGGGGCTGTGGTCTTCATGTTAGGTAGTTTAGATAGAAATGAGCACTGGGCAGGGGGAGAGGAAGGGAAAAGGAACAACTCAGAACACAAGGAACCTGAGCTGTCAATCAACTGGAGCACAGGCAACCTGAGTTGTCAATCAATCAATCAATCAATCACGAAACCAGGGTATAAAAACAGGAAAAACAAAGGAACGGCGCCATTTTTCCTCTCTTGGATTGTCCTGCTCCCAATTCTCGGGAGGGTACTGTCTTTCACTATTTTTTTTTTTTACTTCACTAACAAAAATCTTGCTTATGTCACGCTTTCTGTCTCTCGTCAAAAATTCTTTTTTTTGGGGTGACTAAGAACTGAGGTAGTTCTTATTTCCCTTTTCCTGGTAACATTCACATGTGTTGCAGACTCTCCTGCAGCGGTATAGCATTTTTTCCCCTGCTGCCTGTCCTGGCTTCTGCATTCCCAATCAACTTCCTTGAAACCAGGTCCCGTGTTGACTATTTTTCCCCTCTTAGGTGACAAAAGAAGGCTGGAAGAGCTGGAGGGAAGAAATTATATTCGCCCTGCTGGATAGGGTGTCTGAATAATGCTGAAAAGAGGCCCTTTGTGAGGGAGAAGAGTGGGACTGGTTCACAAAAAGTCTGAGAAAAGCCATTGATTTATAATTTGTCCACTTGTTTCTTATTGTAAAGGTGATGTCAGTGATGTCCAGGAAACTTGAAATCCCTACATATGCTTTTTAATCAGAAGCATTAATATTAATTTACTTAAATTTAACAGTACAAAAACAGAAGTTGAATTAAGAAATTCATTAGCTTTATTAAGAAAAATATTGGGAACATTTTAATGTTAGAGTGATTATTTCATACATGTTGTCTCTTTTCATATTATTGAATATTTATTTGAGAAAATTAGGAAATGAATACATTTATATCTCATTTCACTTTGCCAATTATGCCCCAGTGTTTTTTTGTCACTTCTGATGTGCCTTTCATTTTGACAGTGCTTTTATATTAGTTTTTCTATTCCTTTCCTGATTTCTGCACATTGTGCTATTTATCTCCTTCGGTAACTTATAGTTTCTTCTTTGAGCCTGTTGCCAACTTCTTTGATCCTGTGACAAAATAATTATCTACATTCTTCCTTGGTACTCTTAGATAATTCTTCTTGTGATGTATGTACGTAATGTGCTTTTGCTCATCATTTTCATCTTTTGAGAAAAAAAAAAAAGCCAACTTCTCTCTTGATTTCTTTCATAGTTTTTCTCATCTTTGAATGGTGCTAGGTGTATGTTTGAGAAAAACGGGGTGGCGGGGAGAAAGGAGACAGAAATCCAGTAACCTGCTGTGTTGACATCAGCTTGCTGCCTCTTACCAAATCTATCATTTCCTTTGCTCAGGGAGAGAGTCTCTTCCAAAGCTTTTGGCATTTGCGGTGTTGGGATGGCTTACGGCTAAGCGCTTTAGTTCAGTTTCTCTTCATCATGTTCACTGCCTGCCTGGCCTTTTTCTATGACATTTACTCCTGGCAACTTCCTTTGGCTAAGGGGCAAGATTACAGAAAAATAAATGACTTGACAGCACAATTTAATTTTTCAACGCCTCTTCCATTGCTGCTCTGAATGTGCCACCTTGGGTCACTAGAGGGAAAACTTCCACTTCTGCCTCGGGCCACCCAACCTCAGTTCTCTTCATTCTAATCAAAGAAGCAATAGAGAGATTCTTTCCTAACTGCCAATCTTAATATTAGAGAAAACTGCTTCCAGCTGGGGTTAGAGTGGGCTGTTTGTCACCTTGCAGCTTTATTCTTTGGACAACATTTTCCAGTATCTGACAGAATATCATCCATTGATTCTGATTGAAGTTATGGTCTGATTTTATTTTACTTTTGTTTTTGCTACTTTGATGAGTTAGAGGAAGGAGAGTAGACCAATGGGATAAAAATATCACTCTGACCTCAGAAATAATTTTAACTTACCAGTTAAAGTAAGTAATACTGCTAAGGAAGACAGCAAAAACATAATGAATACCACTCCTCTCCTTTCTTCATTTTACTTAGGAATTTTCTGAAGAGCTATAAGTAGATTTTTGGCTCTGGATGAAATAATTGGGGCTAATTTTAAGGTTAATTTAATGCATTTGTGTCACAATGGAGATTAGCAGCAAGAACTTGGTGGTGGTAGGACTTTCGTCTCTAGGACTTATTCTGTGCAGACCTCTGTGAAATTGTAGAACATTATCTCTCACAACAGAGGAGCAGACCTGTCACCTGAGCAATTTCAAGGGCCTGGAGACTTGAGTGTAAGTAAGCTCTCCATGAGTGTCGGTATTTTTCTCTCCTTCTACAGTGTTATCTCAAGAGCTTTTGGAATTCCTTTTGTATTACTATCTCTATTTTTATTTTTGTATATCCTTCCGGAAGGGTACATGTTAGCATAAACTCCAGAACAGAATAAAGGAGAAGTTTCTTTTTGAGATTAAATATAAGTGTGGACTGTACTTAGGGGCTTACATGTAAGGATCATATTTTGCATTATTAATTTCCTTTATTCTGTTATACATTTTAAACAGTTAATGACAGAAGCAAACAATTTGCTTGTTCCAGAGTATAAATTTAAAAAGAACATTATTGTTACAAATGCAAATAGCATCATTCCCCGTAAATACCTCCTTTAGAGGCACAGATTCATTCCAATTCTTTTGAGACCTAGTGTGTATATTGCATTTAGGTTGTCTAAACGCTCCCAGAGTACACTTGTGCAAATGTAATGAATATTAATAATTCTTCCGTATCTACACTGAGGAAAAGCCAGCCAGATTTTATGTAATTAGAAGCTCACAATACGTTTACTGCCTTTTGTTATTACCTTGCTTATCTGCAAAAGTGCCTAAGGCCATTTTTTACTGTTAACTGAATATTGTATAATCTCATAACAATTTTCTATAAAATTTCAAGTAACGAAGTCAGACTACTAAAACAGTGAATCAGATTACAGAAAATAAATTTAAATTACATCAACTCTTGAAAATTCTGGAGCTCCAGCTTTCTGAATTAAAAAATAATAATTTTGAGAAAATTTTTATTTGTAGTTAAAGCTCTGTAAAGTATTATATGTAAGTTGTTGACTGTTACTCAGTGCACAGCAGTCCCACTGGCCCATGTAAGGCCCCTCAGTTTGTCATTTGCCCTCACTTTTATTTTTTCGCCTTTGCCCTTCAACCCTGCTGCCTGTGCCCTGTCTTCTCCCCTGTTACGGGCCAGGACCCTGGTCTGTTTGCATCCTTGTGAAACAAGTCTGTGTGCCTGTGTTTTTGAATTCCATAAATGACATGCTATAATAAAAAAAATTATTATATGGAATGTTTTTAATATAGTGAAAATGTAAATATGATAAGTATCATATTCACTACAAGTTAAATATTGACACTGAAACTTGAATGCATTGCTTCTATGGTGTTAAAATGTGTATTAGACTCTAGTACAAAACTGTAAAAAAACCAATCTTCCATTTATCACTTAGAAAAGTAAAGTACCGGAGGAACACCATAGATAACAGGCAATTTAATTTAAGCATCATTTTTATAATGGTCATAAATATATGAGTTTCCAGTTGTATATATACTTAGTTAAACCTTGGACTAGAGGGTCAGGATATCTTGTCACATAGTATTGACACACATTATGAAACTTGTATCAAAAGTATAGAACTACCAGCCTGTGGCAATTCTGTCAACTAGGCAATTATATACTCTACAGCATGTTTCTCCTTTTAAAGGGAATTGGAGCAAGCATGCCTTGTTTCTGGTTTAAAGCCAAATAGAAAGCAAACTTGAAAAAGTCATTCCTGTTACACATTAACAATTTGAAGACTATTGATTATACAAGGGAAGAACCAAGAAACGTATTTATAGAAATTTTAGGCATAACAATGGTACCCATGTAAAGCTAATTTGTAATTACCAGTAGCAAACAAAGCTGAAAAATTATTTGTCTAATACTTTAGGAAATAGTGCAGATATCCTAAGGATAATAGAAGATTCTTATCATCTAGAGTAGGTGAGCATTCTTCTAATTTGCACAAATCATCTCAGGTGTGTGATGCTCCTTAAACCCGATACGACGCGACAGGGCGAAATGTGAGGACTCCAGCACACGGCGGCCTCTCAGGCTTATAAAATCAAGTGCAATTTCACTTTTACTACTGCCATTAATTAATCTCTAACCCTTGGTTATCTACATTTCCTTGAGATTTCTTACAATTTCCGCACTCTTCTAGAATGGAATACACATTCTTTTCTTTTTTTCCAGGAAGATGTTACGAGGTTTTGCATGATAACTAATTCCCAGTCCTTAGAAAAATCATGGTTTTAAAATTTCAGGAGTCATCATTTTACCTCCAGCCCTATTCTAAAGGCTTTTTTATATTCACCAGTGGGGTTTTCTGAGGCGGCTGAGGTGTCTTGCTGTTTCTTCCGGTCTCTATTTCCAGCAGTTACTTGTTTATTTTCTGTCAGTTGCTCCAGTATTTGCCAAGCAGTGATCTTCCCATTTCTCTAAAGACCAGACACAGTATTCCTCCGTGGCAGACCAGAAGTCGTCTTTGCTGAGGCAGTCACCATCAGCTTGTTCTTCTGGATACTGGGTCTGGTTAAATTTTTTAGTTTTCTTCTGAAGATTGCTGTCTAAATGTTGAAAATGCTTCTTTCAATAACTTATTTAGCTTTGTTTTTATTCCAAGTAATGCGGTCTTACCTCCCAAGAATTCTGAGTGCTTTCCCAGATGGAATTTTATTGATTCTTTCATAATTTAGTAGGGTTCAGTGGGAAACATAGACGTAAGTTCCCATAATTAGTGAGAATTATAGCACCAGGACCCAAATGTTTTGAGTATTATCTATTTGCCCAATAATTCAAGCTTTTTTAAATTGCAGCTTGAAAGAAGAATCTAAGAAATATGGATTGTATTTATTAATCTGGATTTCATAGTCTAAATGAAGGGTTTTGCAGTGATTAAAGACAGTGTATATGCTCCAAATTCTGTTGCATTGGCATTTTTAGCCATATATTTAAATGTTTCCACACTGGAGACAGATTATACTTTTGAGATAACTTTAAATTAATATAATAAGCATTTATTTTACGTATAATATCTAACACACTGTTTTCAGTTATACATAGTTGAATTTTGTCACGAGGAGTCAGGACATCTTGTCGCATAGCATTAACACACGGTAACACACAGTAGATACCTAATTTTAATAGCAACAGTTCTGTTGTAAAATGCTTTGCAGTTTATAGAGTACTTTGATATATACATATACACATTTTTAACACAAATCATGTTCCTTTTGTTGTTACTTAGAGTACAAAGCAAGCTGAATTATGCCAATGAAAACCAAGTTGTCTCAAGAAAATTTGCTTCCAAAGCTTCTGCCACTACTATTTGCGTTAGACTGTAAAAATGACAACACTTTTCAGCAATTCCTACCAACAGGTGAAACCCACTTTCAAACCCTAGAATTTAAGCAGGCCCAGTGACCTGCTTTACCAGGAGGATGAGATGAAAGCGATACTCAATCCTCAAGATGTTTTAAAGCTTCTGCTCTAGTGCTCTTGAAGCCCTATCATTATGTAAACAAGCAGAAGCTGAGGTAAGAGATGTTGAGTGATATATGATCCAGTCATTCCTATTATCTGGCTGATAATTAGCTGGTCCCCAAACATGTGAGTTGGGTCACGTGGATCCAGTGAGCCTACAGCTGATTTTCCAACTGACTGCAGAGAGATACGTGAACAAGCCCAGCTTAGACAGCTGAACAAAGCCCAGAGCAGAGTAACTACTCTTCAGAATTGGGAGCTATATCAATGGTTGTGTTTTTAAATCACTAAGATTCTGGTTATTTTGTTATTTAGCAATAGATAAGAGGTACTCCATTGTAGGCTCCCTGTACATTATGGCCTTCACATATATTACTCAACTGATCATCACAACAACCCTGTTGTGTCAGATGGGATTGCATTGCTTACCTAAGATTATATAGTTGGTATTGGTAGAGTTGAAACCTCATCTTGATGCAGGAAAAACGGATGTGGGGCATGAGGAGGGCCGTGTCCCAGGTCTCTGTTGAGTGCCTGGGATGTGCCCCGCCAAGTGTGGGTCCCTGGCTTTGCACAGGAAAGAATTCAAGTGCGAGCCACAATTGAATAAAGGTAGATTTATTTAGAGAGATACATACTGCACAGAGTGTAGGCTGTTTCACAAGGCAAGAGAAAGGCCACGAGGTTTGGGAGTTGGGTGCTCAGGTTAAAGTAAGAGTAGGTACACACTCCACAGAGAGATTGTGGACCATCTCCGAAGAGGAGGGAGCAGAAAAAAAGGGCCACCAGGCGTGGTGTTGCCAGTTTTTATGGCTCGGTAGCTTCTCATGTCTACAGGTGGGGCCATTACAACTATGCTGGGGAATGGGCTGGGATTCCCAGGAATTGAGCCACCGCCCATTCTTTGGCCTTTTACAGTTAGCCTTGGGACAGTCATGGTGCCCCTGCGGGCATGTTATTTATCACACTGTTACAATGAGCATATAATGAAGCTCAAGGTCTACTAGAGGTCAAACCTCCTGCCATCTTAATCCTCAGGGCCAACTGGGAGTTGAATCTTCCACCATTTTGGTGTTAATTGCTGTCAGTCCTTGAATGGCTCTGCCCTGCCGCCTTCCCTCCTGTCTCAATCTCAGGCTTTCACGGTTCACAATCCTGTGAAGTCACCACGATTACAGGTGCAAACTTCCCATGTTCATGTCAGAGTGTAGAGAAGGACAAGGAGGACATCAGCAGTATCAGGGAGAGCCCTTGTGTGAACAAGAATAAAACAGCCATACAGAATAATCATTAGCTTTTTTAAAAAAAACAGCTTTATTGAAATATGGTTCACAATACCATAAACTTCACATATTTAAAATATAATTCAATTTTTTTTGGTATTTTCAAAGATATGTGCAATCAGCACAATAGTCAATTTTAGATAATTTTCATGACCAAAAAGAGAATCTCAGTTTCCTTAAGCTATTATCCCCTTAACAACTCTCTATTCCCCCAGTCCTGGGAAAAAAAAAAAAAAAAAAAAAAAAAACCACTCATCTATTTCCTATCTCTATAGGAACTATATTAACTGTTATTAACTATTCTGCACTAGTTACAGTTATAGTTATACAACTATTTTGTATAAATGGGATCATAAGATATATCGATAGTATAATGTTTTTAAGGTTCACCTATATTGTAACATGTATCAGCACTTAATTCCTTTGAATGGCTGAATAATAGTCCATTGTACGTGTGGTACCATGTTTTACTTATCCATTCGTCTATTGATGGGCATTTCCACTTTTGTTAATATTACTGTTCTGAAAATTCTGGTACAAGTTTTTGTTTAAACATCCATTTTCAGTTATTTTGGTTATATAACTAAGAGTAGAAGGGTTGAGTCATTAGTAATTCTATGTTTAACTTTTTGAGGAACCATCAAATTGTTTTCCACAGCAGCTACATTATTTTACATTCCCACCAACAGTGTACAAGGGTTCCAATTTCTCCACATCCTTGAAAACATTTGTTATTTATTTATTTAAAAAATTATTATCCTCACCATCCTAGTATCTGATTGTGATTTTGATTTGTGATTCCCTAATGACTAATGATGTTGATCATCTTTTCATGTGATTATTGGGTGTTTGTATGTTTTCTTAAAAAATTTATTTAACTCTTTTACCCTTTGTTTAGGTCAGTTGCGTATCCTTTCATTTTTTTTTTTACATATACATACATATATTCATTTTCATATTCTTTTTCATTATAGGTTACTAGAACATACTGAATATAGTTCCCTGTGCTATACAGTATGAACTTGTTGTTTATCTATTTTATATATAGTAGATAGTATCTATACAGTTGTAAGAATATTTAATATATTCTGGGTACTAGACCTGTATCAGATATATGGCTTGCAAACATTTTCTCTTATTCTGTGGGTTATCTTTTCACTTTCTTTATAGTGTCCTTTTTAAATTTTTCACAAAGTTCACTTTATTTTTTCTTTCATTGCTTGTGCTTTTGTTTTCATAGCTATCATTACCAATCTGAGGTCATGAAGATTTACTCTTATGTTTTATAGTCTTAGCTCTTACATTTAGGTCTTTGATTCATTTTGAGTTAATTTTTGTAAATGATGTTGAGTAAAACTTCATTATTTTGCACGTGGTTCTCCAGTTGGTTAGTAATTAACTTTCACACTAAATTTTGCACATCAGTGTTTGCAAGTGAGTTATGGGGACTACAGATAATTCTGTATTATTTAAAATATTATTAAATATTAAGGAAGAGTAATTTTTGGTATATGTATCATACCTTATATTGTGGAAATATATTTTTAATTATACAGATATTTTAAAAATATGCTAATGATACCTTTACTTGACTTGCCAAATTGCATACATTATTTCAATAAAATAAAAAATAATACTTAAGTACAGACTCTACAGCTATGAAAAACTTAGATTTACATTTTCTTGTAATCCTTAGAGCAGTTCCATAAGTAATTAAGAATGGGATTTATGTCTTGTTTATATATTAATAAATTAATGGGAAAATTTGCCCAAGTCAATAACAACAATATGATATGATAAAAAAATAAGTACTATCTCTCTTGATTCTGAATTCATGTTTCTTCCTTGCCATCATAACTGTTTCTTCTTTGAATTAGATCTCTAAATAATTTGTCTACCCACCTAAAATAAATGTGTTCAAAATAAACCTTTCCTACAAATTTGGTGGAATTCTCAGATAAAACCAAATCAAAAGCCTTATTACAATATAGCTGTGTTGGTCTAAGTTGTTTTCCCTCTTCAGTATTTAATGTCCTAGAAGTTAGTATATTTCAGAAGGCAGTGATAAGTAACTGTTACAGATGATTGATTGTTAGGGAAAGCAGATGGAGATGTCTTAATCTTCAAAAAGAGAAGACAGGTATTTCAAAGAACTTAATAAAACAATGCTCATTTTCCTTTTTACAGTAATTATCTTCAAAGAGAAGTCAAGAGAGTGAAGAAAGGGGAATGACACACTATTAGAGAAATTTGATTATAAAGAAAATTATTTTCCATACATTAAGGCAATAGAAAAATTGTCACAAGCATTCAAGGGCTCAGAATGTATACCATCCACAAAAACAAACAAACAAAAAAGCAAAACTTGAGAATGTAATTTAGCCAACTGGGAAATGAATAAAAAGAAGAAGCTTAATAGGAAAAAGATGGTATAAAATATTAGTGTAACGTTCACTGAATGCTTTTAAATAGGGTTGAGTCTATGTAGTTTTACATATATGGTTATAAAACAATTCAAATGTCATAGTAAACCATAAAAGAAAGTATGACTAATATCAAAATAATTTTAAAATAATAAACTTGTTTAGAAAGTATAATTTAACAGTAGGAATTAAAAATGGAAAAGGAGGAGATGAGGGAAGAGACTTTGTGTTAGATTTCTCATCTTACCTGAGGGCGTTCAATAGACGCACTCTAAGATTTCACCACAGTTATTTAGAGCATATGTTCAAATGTACAGTAAAAAAAAACCCTCAAATGTAAAAAACAGTAGTATTTAAAACATATATATGTCTCCCAAATTAGTAGGGAAGATTGTTATGTTACATGTTTTCATGTAACAAAATACAGAAATCAAAGTAATTTATTCCAGATGAGAGACAGGAGAAGAAAAAGTTAGAACATATAAATGTAGGGTCAGCAGACTCCTTCCCATGGGCCAAATCTGGCCTCTGCCTTGTTTTGTTAAATAAGCTTCTGCTGGAACATGGCCATTCCATTCATTTACAAATTGCCTATTGCTGTCTTCCTGCTTCAGCGGCAGAGTTTAGTAGTTGCAGCAAAGATGGTTAATGCCTACAAAGCCTAAACTATCTGTACTCAGGAAGTATCTCTGATTACAATTCATGGAGAAGTTTTGCCAACCCCTGACCTATGCTAACAAATATGTACACATAATTCCTCCCTTCAAGTAGCTCATAAACTAATATAGGGTAAGAGAAGGGAAAATAAATGAAACTGGTAATATGAAAAACGTTGTTTAAAGTACATTCACGAAATATGGCAAAAATCACTAGATAAAGCACACTAATTCCTCAAGTTGCTTTCTTTTCAAGCAGTTGAGCAATGAGAGCACCTCACGGGGCATGTATTTCTGTTGGATCTTAAAGCATAATTATGGGTTTTCTAAGCAGAGGACAGAAAAGGCATCTGAGGCAGGGAAAATAGCATGTGAAAAAGACATGAGGGTGGGAGGCAGAAGGACATTTGGGGGACGGCGGGAAAGGATCACAGCACAAGAAAGTGACCTCTGCAGGTCTTTACACTCCTTATTCTTCCCCTTGGATCTTTCTGAAACATCTGTCATTTTCCAAAATGCTCATTAATACACTTCTCTCCACCCCCTAGAAGGTAAGTTTAACAAGTATTTGTTGAATGAATGAGTGACTGAATGACTGACCAAATTAATTCATGGCGTGGTCCATTAAGTGTAAAAGACTGCCGGGAGTCCCAGAGGTCACATGGCGTCACCCCCATTCCCGCTGACTCTGGTTTAGTGACTTCGGTACAGCTGCCATACCTCATGCGTTTCCTCTGAGCCACGCTCTTTCTGCTCCTGTCTGCGGACCTCTCTCCTTACTAGAGATGATGAAAGCAAAGGAGCAGTTGAACAGTCAGCTTCCTCCCAGATAGTCGTAAGCATTATGGCTGTTTTCTTCCTCTAGCTACAAATACAGTTCAAAGTCCTTTTCTGCAGCTTTGGCTGGAGTTCCCACAGCAGCTCTGGTCAAAAGCAGTCAAGCCTGCCCCAGATGCTTTCTCTGCTGCCTGGATCCTGTGATCCATTATTTTTCAGTCTTAGCCTGTGACTGCAAAAGCAAAGTCAGAGATTCACGGTGTCCGTGGTCTAGTTAAACTTAGTCTATTCCATTTCCACAGACTAGAGCTCTAAGACAGTCCTTGGACGTGCAGGCCACGCGGTGTGAAGAACCAGATAAACACTGGTGAACGCACTTTTGTCAGTTTTCCCTTCATTTGGACATGACAACGTTCCACACAGGCCCAATTATTGACTGAAAGGTGAAAGAAGCCACCGTCAGTCATTGTCACTTTGATACCTACATACGATTAGCTCAAAAAATGAGTATCTTATTTTCTTCAAAATCAACATAGCTAGAAACTTTATGTAAAGGATGATTAAATCACAGTAAGTGCTTTTTGTGACTTTTTAAGGGTTAAATAATCAGAGTAGGAACAACAGTATATTTATAGAGTACATTTCTAACTTCAGATGAAATTGTTAAAATGCATATTTACCCCATGTTTAATAGAATTATCACTTTAAAATATATAACAATTGAATTTTACCTCTATCAAAGGAGCAATTTTCTTAGTCTCATCTGCTTGCTAATATATTACCTGACAAAACTGAAGGTTTTATTTTCTTTCTTTCTTCTTTTCTTTTAGAGTTACCATTTTCTTATGCAATAATCAAGTGATGTTCTTCAAGGGAACAACAGTCCTATTTCGTGTTTCCTAGCCTTTCTGAAAAAATAGTGACAATTGTATATTACGGTGAAACAGTCACGCAAATGGGCTGTGATTCTCATTTTCAAATAGGATTGTTTCTTCCAAAAGTGGAGGAATCAAATTTCATTTCAAATTACATGACTGGCTATATTAGGGCATGGTTGGTTACTCACCTTTGCAAACCTGAAGGTTTATGCCAGATGAAACAATCCGGATTCAGGATTTTCAAGATTTACAGAGGGAACGCAAATGTTTGGGAGGTGTTTTCCTTTGAGATTATCCAAAGCTTTAGGGAAGAAAGAAATGTGATCATAGGGTTTCAAATTTAAAATCCAGGATGAAAATATCTCAAAATAAATTGCAAAGCTTTGTCGAGTCATTTGGTATCCTTACACTTCTGAGAAAATGAGAGAATTGTAGATACTGTGAAATAAAGATGAGATAAAAATTAAAAGACAAAAAAAAATTGGAGTGAATACAAATCAATATCTAAATATTCTTACGCCCAGAGATGTCTTATCTTAAAGTGTTTTTCTCTGTCTTTTCTATTTTAAAATTAATGTTGGGATTCAAATTTGTCAAATAAGCTCTTACTGAGAATATTACTAGAATTACACAACTATGTATTAGAAATCATCCTATTCTTATCTTCAGCAGACTCTGGGAAAAAAAATTATGGTTGCAAATGAATGAGCAGTGAATTTGTTTTATATTTTATATGATAAAAAATAAGTTTATCAAAATTTCTACATTAATTATGTCAAACATTTTTTGAGGCTCACAGACATGTTGATAACTTTATCTTATTTTCAAATGGATGCTTTGAACAGAATTGGAATACAAAGCAAACTAGTTTCAAAGATCACAGCTGTTTTTATCCAGGCCATTCTGAGTTGTGAATGACAGACTGATATTTTTGAAGCACGTGTTTCCTAAGAACGTGTTTCCTAATTTCTGCAAAAATAAAGAATTTAGAAAACAAAATAATTTTTCTTCCAAAGAGTTTTGACATTCTTTCCATATATATTTGGTTGTAGAATTCATACTTTAAACATCTTTTGTACATTTTATACTGCAAAAATCAATGTCTTCACAGAGAAATTATTCAGTATTTGCCAATGGCTACTGGGATTTCATGACTTCACCTTTTTTTTTTTTTTTGAATGATCACTATAATTAAGCAATGTTGGCAGACTGTATCCAAGATGCAAATAACCTAAACTAAATACAGTGTTTGGCTAAAATATTTATAGCTGATCAACAATCTATTACTTGGTATTTTGGAAAAATGTCAGGGAATCCTCTAGAAGATTCACTCTATGTAAGGTTGTTTCAGAGATACTGCTTTGAGGACAAATTATGATTTTTTTCCCCCATAATACACTCATTCTTGGAACTAGCACATGATCCAGTTGGCCAGCCTTTAACATTTAATTGTTACAGATACTCATCCTGAAATTTAACACCCTCATAATTACCTTTGCTTATTTGTTTGTTTAAATATGCATAAATAGAAAGACTTCATTCTGGAAATGTGTTTACTTAATACCACACAGAATAGTCTGAGTACACTGAGAAAAACTTTAGATGCAAGTTTAAAATTCAAACTATTTTCATATACTGTTACAGAATGAAAGAAAAATGAGAACTCTTTAGTGAATAAAGACTCTTCAGTCATTTTCTCACATAGTTACAGGACCCTGTTTACACCTACACAGCTTTTCAGTGGATGATTTTATTTCTTTGTTCAGTGTGAAGTAATTATGTTGCAGTTTCATTCCTACCGGATCCTTCCAGATGCCATCAAGATGAGAGAGCTGAAGTCACATCACTGTAGGCAGCAGACAAAGGCAAACAGTTAATCAAACTGTGACCGTGATTAGCTGGATAAAAAGTGACAGTTCCCAGCAGCTCTGCAGCACCTGCGTGTCTTCAGAATGTAGCTCTGGAGCGAGCCTGGCCGGCTCAGCAAACTCCAGTAGCGCAACTGAGAAATAATGAAAAGCATTTAACAGAGGCAAGAAATGCCGACTGCAAGGAAAACAGTGTTTTAAAAAATTGCGTAAGCTTATAATTTTCTGTATAAGATTGGCAAGTGTCTGTAATAAGCTCAGGAAATCATCCTTAAACTGTGAGGAAGACAAGTATTTGAAAGCCACGGTAATGGTGACAGTCCTGCAAGATCAGCTGCTCGTGAGGAGAGGAAGGGACGTAGGAATACCTGTAATGCATCTGAAGAACATTAAATGTGGATTAAGATTATATTAACAAGGAAATAACCACTCAGGCTTGAAAAATGAACATTGCCCTTGCACTGTTTCTAATAATTATATCATCCAGCAGTGGGCAGTTGCTTCAGTTGCTCATTTTCATGATACACATCCAACACTGAGATGCTTATTATCTTTAGGTCTGAAAGGTGAAAACTGGAATGTAAAGGTGTGCATCTCCTGGAGGACTTGGAAGGCGTCTATGGATCTTTTAAAGTATTCAAATGATCATGGCTTTGATGAAGCATTGAAAGAATATATTGTCTGCATATTTGAACAAAGTAACAAGGAGGCCTGAAATTTATAAAAATGTAGATCTAAGTTCTATGGTGCAGAATTCTCAACTACAAGGGCACCTATGTTTCAAGGAACGTTTTTATTCACCCATGAATAAACATGTTGAATTTTAACATATGTTCAAAATCAAGCACTGAGTCCACTAGACAGGGTGATTTAGGTGTTCCACCGCCTGAGTCATCAACCATAGGAGGTTAGCAGAGTTTCAGGCCCTTGAAGAGTTTCAGAGTAGAGAAGCATTTTTAGCACAAAACAGCACCTGTACTGTCACCAGTGTCCCAAGAGTACATGGAGCTGCAGTCTAGACCTGGAATTTGGTGATTCTAGAAAAATATCTCTTATGTATAGTGGGTAGGACAGTCCAGATGACCCCTGAGAAAGGAGGTTGGACGGTCTGAATCTGAAGTTATCAAGAAAGGAGTCCCTATCAGTGAACAGAGTTTCAGCTCACTCACTCGCGTCTCTGGGCTTTTCAGAACAAATGTGGTTAGAATAAATTCAGCTGAGTTTAGTAATAATGTTGTTAATGTTGATTTACAAGCAGAAATTTATTACAGCATTCTTTACCTACTTTCTGGAGCTATAAACCCTCAGAAAACATTTAAGGAGAAAAGATAAAGAGATTTAAAACAAGATTAGAGAAGATTAAGCACACTTAAAAAACTGTGATCAGTTTTCCTCAATCATTTCCAGGAAGACATGAATACAGAGTATATCTGGGCCTTAACCTATGGGAAATTCCAATATGATGTACGGCTGAGAAAAATAAAATGAACTGGGGTCACTGAAATTAGAGGTGAGATAAAGACAAGAATCTATTACTCTAGCTTTAGTTTCATCAAAAAAATAAAATTGACAGCTCAGAATGATCTGTCATAATTACCAGACATTGCAGGCTTGATGGTTATCAAAAAATGGCCTCACTTGTAAAGAGGAATCTTCCAAGCTTAAGAGTGATGGCTATCTCAATGATTTGTTTCAGAAATGCTATATTTTATTGGACTCTACTGGACAAACAACAGTTTTTCATTCACCTGAACCCACATACTTCTTTCAGGATTCAAATAAGCTTAAACAGCATTAAAATTGTGCTTGTGTGCATCCATATGTGTGTGTGTGTGTATGTGTGTATTGAGGTGGGGAATGCCATGTGCAAACATAAACAATAGAATTCACTGAATTATTTGGGATATGGATTTTTTTCCTTTGTATTTGATTCAGACATAACAATGGCTGCAGAATAATGCTTTGGTCTTTTGCTTTTTTCCAGGCACAAAAATACTATCTCTTTTACCTTTAAATGTTAAAAAACAAAGGATTTAGAATATTACATAAACTCAGTTGGTAAAGCAGCTGCAGGGTTTGGGAGAATTGACTCCAAGTTTGAAAGAAGTTCTACTGTGAGAACTAAAAATGCTATCAGATAGCATTGCATGCTACAGAAAAAGTGTTTGTGAAAGGGAGAGTCAATCAATGCAGCAAAATTCATTGTTGTCTTATTTCAAGAAATTGCCACAGCCATCTCAACCTTTAGTGACCACCACCCTGATGAGTCAGCAGCAGCCTTCAACATCCAGGCAGAACACTGTACCACTAAAATGATTACAACTCACTCAAGCTGAGATAATGTTTAGCTTTTTTTGCCAAAGTATTTTTAAATTAGGTATGTGTTTTTTTAGGAGGAAGTGGTATTTATGAGATTTTGAACTTCAGGAATATACTTTGAATTCACATCAGAGAAAAGAGGGTAAATAAAAATTCTCCAATGGGGCTGACTCAGATAAAATACCACTTCCTTCTGATGAGCAGATTAGTGACACCAGAACTTTTAAGGTACCAGGGAGATATGAAATCCTCTATATTCATTGAAACTTGACAAGGAAATCCAACTCCAGTATATTCTATCCAAGAATAATGTGGAAATAACTAAGATACTTCTAGACTCTAGTGGTTTAGTACAAGTCTGGATCTAAAGATTCTGCTTAGAATCTAGGTTCCACCATTATGTTGCATTGTGCAAGTTATTTCCCCTCTGGGCCTAGGTTTTTCCATCTTTAAATGAAAAGTTACTGGATTTTAGGATCTTCAGACGTCTACCAACTCTAGCATTCAGAGATTCTGATGAGCATCAAAGTCTTGCAATGACAAATCTCTGCTTTTAACATCCAAGACAGTGGCCAAAAAACATTTTGGTTAAGAAAAATTACAATGCAATGTGATTTGAGCAACAATAGGAATGTATACACCACAAAGGGATAGTTGATTCTATATTGAGAAAGTAGGTAGGATTAGGACTGGAATAACATTCATTAACAATGTAGTGCTCTGTAAACTTAATAGTATGATCTACAGTAGAGTATTTTCAGACCACTAATTCATAGAGGATGGTCATTGAATTCAACTTGAACAAATTTGGTACAATATTCTGTACAATTAAACTAATTAGTTAAACCTTTAAATGGTGAATTGAAAAGAGGTTAATCTGAATATAAAATATAGGTTGGAATCATTTCTCACTGTAATGATTAACAAGAACAGTTTTTTCTTTACTGTCTACTTGATGACTAAAGATTATAATTCCAAGAAGCATTTAAAAATGATTATGCCAACACATGAAATTCTTGTAATCTTTCACAGTGACATTATGCTTTCTAGGTAGCGTTTTTCCAGCAAGTATTTGATGGTTACAATAAATTTGTCATAAAATAATTTTCTAAAAATATGAGAATTCTGGTGATGAATATTTTGTCATGCCATAATTATAAACCAACATATACCAAAGTGTTATATTTGAATAGAAAATATTTTTCCTATTAAAGAAAATAAAGAAATTCAGGCAAACAGGTGTCGTACGTATAAAGGCACATCACACTGTCACCGGTTATCAGGGATTGGTTGATCAGAACTTCCTGTCTTTATCACTGCATTTCTTTGCTGTGGGGTTTTGTGTTTCAACCCTAAGTCATTTAACTATAGTGTGTGAAATGTGAATACAAAATAGTTAAAGATGTGAACAGAAAATAGAAAATAGTTAAAATGTTATTTAAACTGAATGTTCTTTCTTGGGGTTAGTTCTAGCCAAGAATGTATGGCAATCTTAAAGTTTATCAGTTGCTATAGTAATATACACTTGAATTTAATCATTTATTTAAAAACAGAATTAAATGTTTTCAAATAACTTACTTTAAATTATTTTAACCAGAAATTGAATACTTTAAAACAGAAAATCCTTAAGATGTAAAAAATTAGATATGCTTTAGTTTAAGTCAGTCAACTCTACGTTGAGAATGGTTATATTCTGGAAAATTCACCTCAGAGAGACTGGAAAATACAGAGCACCAGTTTATCTGGGGGCAAATTTGTCCTCTAGGAGACATTTTTCCTGTCACTACTCGGGGACAGGAGATTTAATGGCATCTAGTGAGTGGAGACTAGCAAGGTTGCTAAACATCCTATAATGCATATCTCAGCCCCTGACAACAAAGTATTATCTGGTCCAAAATGTCAATAGTGCAACTGTTAAGAAACTCTGAAAATAGGTGCATCCTGTCATTTCCTCTTTTCACACCTGGTTATTTCTATCTCTCACTAGACTCTTCAGAGTCTAACTCCGTCTCAGTCTCCTCTTTCTCTCTCTCTTTCTCATTTTCTTATTCTTTTTCTCTCTAATGAGCCTCTTTGATGAAGATCCATTTATAGTTTGATGGCAAAGGACATATCCTTGTGATTAGAAGTGAGAACTAGAAGTTGTTGGAAATAAAAGTCTAAATCAAAAAAGTATAGTAAAGGTGACATCAGAAAGACAAAAAAATATTGATTCGGTGACACTATTTTAAAGATACTTCAAATTGTCCTAAAAATGAATTGAAGGATTCTGAGATGGGTTATTTCAAAGACTTCATGAAAGTCAGCCTCAGAGGCTGTGAACAATGATATCAACCAGTGTCAGCAAGTAGAAAAGACTTTACATTTGTTTACACCTTGCACTTTAAAATGTTTCCCCTCCATTTCCTCAATTAATCTTTGTGAGGAAACCCCTGGATTTCAATCACTCACATTTCTTTGTCTTTGCTTGTATCATTTTAAGCAAAAAAGAATGACTATATTTCCTTTTTATTTGATTTTGTAAACTCCTTCAGCTGAGTTCTACATTATTACTTTTTATTCTTTTTTTCCCCTTTTTGTGGTAAAATAACATAAAATTTACTATCTTAACAATTTTTAAATGTATAGATCAGTAGTACTAAGCATATTCATATTGTAGGGCAACTATCACCACCATCTATTTCTAGACTTTCATCTTGCAAAACTAAAACCATTAAACAATGATAAGTGAATAACACTTATCCAAAATTTTGAAAGAAATTATGCAAAAAATATAATAATAATTTCGGTCATCATTTTTATGAATTTAATTTACTCATTTAAATTCTACCCATAATCCTTTCCTTTGGACCTAATTGTTCTCTACAGGAAATTTCTCTTAAATTTGACTTCTCACTCATTTACTGCATTAATTAATTGAAGACAGGGGAATAAGAAAATGAGAGTCTCATTACTGAATTAATTGAACAGGAAAGTCGAGATGTGAAATAATGAGAGTAAGATGTATTTCCACAATCAATTGATCGTTTTATATGATTCTTCTCCTTACATTATCTCATTCTTCCTATTAACTATTTTATTTACTTTTTCCATACACCCTTCCATTGTTTCTTGTTTGACATAAGCACACAAGTTTGAATTTTTCTATCTTCCACTTTCACTGTATTTTCATAGGCACACCCAATGCTACATTTAATCTCTTATTTCCTGGACTCTGTGACTCTTCGTACATCTGTTTTACACATCAGTATATGTTTTTACATATTGGCAAAACCATACAATTTATCTATTGGCAAAATTGGTGTTACATATTGGTAAAAGATGGAATTTGTAGGAAATGCTTGGTATTCAGAACTCACATTCTGATCAGAGTATCTCAGAATTAAAAGCTCACACAAGTGCCAAGAAAGTGAACAAAGTGGCAGGCATACCCAGGTGAACGGAAAGAACTGTGGGGGAAGAGAGTTGCAGGGCCTCTGTGAAGGGGGGCCAGATGCTATTCAATTCTCAGTGTCACCAAGCATTCAGATTTTCCAAAAGAAGCCAGAAATTTGTTTTCATATAAAATTTCCCAATTTTTAAATGCTTACACAATCTTCAATCTCCATAGACAAAACAAAAGTAATCTGCATGCCTAATGTGTTTTGTAAGCCTCCAGTTTTCAATTACTGATCTAAATAGACACATACATTTTTTCACATTACACTGTACATAGAGTAGAGGTTGTAAAAGTTCTGTTGAGAGTATCTGTAGACCCCTGAGAAAGAGCATTTAAATGCTCCCATGTCTTGCATTTTTAAATATACTTTAACTTAATTTAATGTTAACTAAAATTTCTCTAAGACTACCTATTTAAATTGGAAAAGGAGAAAGCTTTCCTTTCTCTCCAACTATCATATCCTTCTTTTTCCTCCCATAACTATTCTTTTCTCAATATGGGAGACTAGGAATACCATGCTTGCTAAACTTTATTATTTCTCTTTATTATTCATATAAAAATTATAAAAACTAACTTTATAATAGTATGTCATATTTCAACACATATGTATGATGGAACTAGAATGCTGTAAGTGAATATACAATTATCATAGAGTATTTTTCAACAGGAATTCGTAATTTCTCATCAATTATGTTTCTCCTACCAACTTCTATATTGAGAGTCTGTGTGTTGATTCCAGATCCTCAAACCTATATTTTATCTTTTTGGTTCATAGAATACTTTTTTCTTTTTAAGTATTTCTACTTCTCTAGTTATTAAGTTCTTATTAATTTCTTTGAATGAGCTGTATTTTTGTCAATTTGATTTTCTTGAAATTTATTTTGTCAACACACATTGGTATTGTGACTTACAAAATAATGGAGCTCTACACAAGTTATCCAATTATTAAAACTCAATGAAGAAACTTGACATTTAGAGGACCATGATAATAAATATTTTATAAAACAAATAATGAACCCTTATTTAATTGTTCTTTGTATAAAGGATTTTGTAATTGTTAGATTTGTACATTTCATAGCAAATATACATTTCCCTGGCATCTCTCTTTAGACTATAATTTGAAAAAGACACAAAGTCGTCTTATGTTACTGTGACTGATTCAGATTTATGTGCTTACAATGTATATCCTAAGATCCAAAATCAATCCAGAAATACTTGAAGTCATGTGGGTGAGTGTGTGTGGATGAATACAAGCATGTGCACACACACATAAGTTTTCTACTCAATTTTGAGACAGCTTTAACAATTGTCAGGTGAAGGGTCTATTTCTATTTGATTAGCTAAGAATTATTTGTAGCTAAGAATTATTTTAGGGGGCTAGAGGGTGGGATCTATAGATAGGCTGTGTTAAAAGGGAGCAAATTCTGTGGTTCTCCTTGAATCTATTCTGTCAAGACTCAATTTCTTGTCTCAGAAGTGACATTTAATATATGATTGACCTTTACCTCAAATTCTAAAATTGTCAATTTTCTTTACGATAGCCTCCAGTTAGGAAATTAATCAAAAGTTTAGGAAAATAAATTAGTTATTTAACTTTTGTCACTCAGCACTAAAAATAACATGAAAAATTTCTTGCTGCTGCTTGTAAGAAATATGCAGTGTGTGGGTTTTTGATTATTTGGTATTTTATTTGATTATTTGGTATTTTACTCTGTCCTAAATATCTTCAACTTCTCAGGGACACTGACCTCCATACTAGTCCATGCAGTCACAGTACAGATTTCATTATCATTTGAAAGTTTTGGTAAGATGACCTACTCTGAAATCCCACTTTCTAATGGTGCCTTCTAATGTTTGATATCTCTCACTTCCAAATTTCTGCAGACCTAGATCTTTACCTTTACCAAGATGGCAATTTCTAGTTGTCCCAGGTGTATATATTCTTCCCTATCAACTAATTCAGGCATCACATGCTTCTCTTCAAATTAAAACCTTAAAACCAGCTGCTAAAATTATAATTTTCCAACTATCCTTTTGCCAATGTGATCCACCTTGCCACCCAAAGTTATTTAATAGCTCCAACTATGGAAAGTTACTTGACTAGCTCTTCTGGACTTTCTGGAGAAAGTCACAAAACAGTGGTGAATGAGCAGATGCACCATCAGCCTATTTATATTCAAACTCTGTTAAAATCATACTCTTGCCTAATAATTCTGTTTCATATTTTATCATTGATTTTTGTATTAGCAGCTGTAACCCTTTTGCAATATTAATTGGAAACTATCCAATCAAATATGCCCTTACTTAGAAATGGTCTACATTATTTATAGCCTCACAATTTCCTCACTAGCAAGTTTCTTCATTGAGTTTTAATAACTGGATTACTTTTGTAGAGCTCAATTATTTTTTAAGTCATGATACCAATGCATGTTAACAAAATAAATTTCAAGAAAATTAAATTGACAGAATATAATAGTTTTTTTCAAAGAAATAAGTAAGAACTTAGTAACTAGAGAAACAGAAATACTTGAAAAGAAAAAAAGATTCCATGCATTGAAAAAATTTATTTTTTGTCTCCTTGATCAAGCTAAATACTAAACTAATCCACTACAATTGATCTGTTAGTCCCCTGTTAACATAAACACCAACTCTTGATAAACTCTGCAACCCTAAGATGCAGTGACTAAGCCAGAAAAATTGACTATTTTTAGGGAAGAATTCTGTAAACGTGTTTATTTGTTTCACTTTTATGTCTGATGAACAACAACAGAGCACAAATAAAAACCTCAAATTGGTACTTCAAACCTCTCCTCAATCTCTCCTAACTGTCTTGTTAGCTCTGTTTTCCAGGATTATTTCTTAGACTGTCTTCTTTACTCAGACGTCCTGATCTCCCATACCCTTTTCTCAATACCCCCTCACAGCTGATGACCTTACTCAGTACTCTCACTGCCTGAAACTCATCCTCAACAAACCTATAATCCTATCTAGATTAGTCCCATCTTTTTTCTTCACAACATTTATAATAGAATGTCTTTTCTTCTACCAGTGACCGATCTTTCATGCCCTGAAGCCCATCTGTTTGATTCTCCCCAAACTCTGCTTTTTTATTTCTTCTTCTCTCAGTCCCTTCTATGGCAATCATGTCAGCATAACAGTGTCCTCTAGTATTTTCAGCCATTATGTAAAAGAGAAGAAAAAGGAAAAAAGTATACAACAAAACATTCAACCTCACACATTCTCCAACTATTTGGCCGCATCCTTGACCTCTCTCAGAGCCAGCTTGCCCAGATGATTTGTCTGCACAGGCTACCTTCAGTTTTGTGTCTGCAGCCGTACACTTTGATCTAAACCAATCTCACTATTTTCCTGCTATTCCATTAGAAGTGTTTCTGGCAAGGTCACCAATAATGTTAATGATGTTTCTGTACTCAGTTTACTCAAGATCATAACCATGTGAGCCACAACCATATTCTTGCAACTCTCTTCTCCTTTTGGTTTGAAGACTCTAACATGTTTTGTTTTCTTTCCTTATATTACTGGTTCTCTTTTATGGTCTCCTTTCTGTTTCCTTCTCCTTCACCAGTTCCTACAGATTGAAGTCATTTGTGGTTTAAACTTGGATTCTCCCCTATCTGTACACTCTTTTCCATCTAATCCACGCAGGAGTGGTAGTCATCTTATACATGTTGTTTTGAAACAAATACATTTCTCAGTTGAGTAAATTAATGTAATTCCTATAAATAGGTATGTCTTTTAATTTTGGGTTAAAGTCTTGAGGTTAAAAGTTAGATCCTGAGAATAAAAACTGAAATATTTAGTCACCCATTGAATAAACTGGAGAGGCTCTTATCCTTTCACTGTAAGCGCAATTAAATGATTTATGTGGAATATTTGCATTTGTTTCTGCCAATACTTTATGGAAAATAAACTCTCAATTTTAGTTTTTTCACTACTAAGGTACTTGAATTCAGTCATTAAACTTACATGAGAGCTTGTGCTTATAAATTATGTAGGAATTTTTTTTTAGTCTTATTAAAGTTTAGTGTCAAGAGAGGCAAGTTTCCTTCCTCATTATACATTTATTTCTTAATTGTCCTAACATTGAGGAAGAATACTAAAGAAAGCCATCCTTCCAAAAAATCAAGATATTTACAAATATCTTACTAATTAATATCATGATACTAATTAATATCATGTGATTTGGGCCCTAAGCTAGACAAATAGATAAATGAGCCAAAATGGCAGTGTTCCACATGTGGAACTTGATATGGGACACAAGTGGTATTACAAATCAGTAACTGAATGATTTTCCATTTTCTATTTAATAAATCTTGCTGGAAAATGACTATAGGGAAATAAAGGATATTAGATGGCTAGTTTACTCCATTTAAATTTACAGATTTTCAATTGATTAATAACTAAATGTGAAAACAACCCATTTATTGTTTGAGAAAAATAGATAGGATAATATCTTTGGGACTTCTGAAAATAGAAAAAAATTATTAAACAAGGTAAATGCCAAAAGTAAAAATTATAAATTTGACTAGATTATCATTTAGACAATCCAACCAAAAACAAATAAAAATCTCATAATCAAAAATATACAATTAATGTGAAAAAGGAAGACACAGACGCACCAAAGTCATTAATATTCCATATAACTGAAAATAATTAATACTTCATATAAAATACACGTGTGTGCAGAAAGACAACATAATGAAGAAATGAGTGCAGGATATGAACAAGTAACTAATTCACAGAAAAGAACACTGAAATAGCAAAAACATATTAAAATAATACATAGCTGCTGGTAATAAGTGAAATGCCAATTAGTGTCACAGTATGAAACTATAACAATCTGGTTGGCAAAAAGTTTAAGTTGCTGACACAACTAAATTTTGTGTAGGATTTAAAGCAGTAATGAGTCTCACAAATTGCTGCTAAAAAATATAGATGGACATTATTATAACAACTCTGAAGAAAATTTCACCATTGCCTAGATAAATTCACCAATGCTAAGACTTGTTTCAACTTTTAGAGAAACTCTGAAATTTGTGTAAAAAGATACATACAAAAATATTTACTGAAATGCTGTTTATTATCAAATAAAATGAGAAAACAACCCAAATTTCTACCAATAGTAAAATGGATAAATAATGTTTGGTACATTCACAGGGTGCGATATTGTACTGTGTTTGAAGTAAGTTTATTAGGAAATATATACCAATAAGTAGTCATCTCAAAAACAACATAAAGTGTAAAAAGATGTTGCAGACACATGATGTAATTTATATAAATTTTAAGAACGTGCAAACTAAGATTATTGTTTATGGGTTCATAAAAATGTGATTCACCAAGTGAATCTTAAATAAATCATTTTAAGTAATTGACTGGCATTAGAAATGAAAGAAAAAGTGGTAGGAAAGAGATTTCAAATGGTATTTCTAAAGATTAATCTTTAAAGAAATGATCATAAGATAAAATATTAAGATTTGATGTAACTGGGTTATTGGTAGGTTTATCTATTGGATTATTTCCCTCTCTCTTTTTCCTGCTTTCCTAAAATTTTCCAAACACTTTAAGTGGGTAAAAAAAAACTATGATTCTCTTCATTCTCTAAAAAAAATTATAAGATGGTCACTGGAATGGAGCGTCTTCTTGGGGGCTCCCTGCTGCTGAGTGTGTTCTGTTTACTCAGATGTTTAGTTCTTTTCAACAGTTATGCACTTTGATATTATAATATCCTCTGCATTTATAAAAGTAGATGAGATATAGTTTGTGTTCCCTTCTCCAAATGATGAAATCACATGCACACTTGTGGTATTTACAGTAATTGTAACAATGACAGTGCTGGCAGGATTAGGTCTACTAGAGGATCAGGAAAGCCAAGAAGATAGAAAAAAGATTGGGCTTTCTGAGTTCCTCCTTCTCAGAACACAGCACCAACCCTCTGGTCCTTTTCACCGTGATCCTTGTGGTGGTTCAGTCATGCCAGCTGAATGGTAATATTTATGTCTATGTGGCTTTGATATTTATTTGAACATGTGAGTGTGTTTCTGTTTTATATTGTGTTCTATTTTTTTTTTTTTTACCCACCAACTCATATCTTTTCTGTAAGTAATTTAAGCATTGCATAAATTCTAAACTAGAAGGAAGTACTCCTGAGAAGGCTTCCTGATGCACATTCATGTAGCGATCAAGACCACAGGCTTACTAGAAATGATGCCCCCCACAGTGCCATGTAATTCAGAAGATCATCTGTCATGGTGTGAGGTTCACTCGTTTACAACAGGGAAAAGCAGGTTGAAGTTTAAATCCTGTGTAAGTTTTATATTTCTCGGATAACTTAAGCTTTCAACTACTTTTTCTTTAATCTTTGGAACTGTAGGGCTGCTGGATTCTTTCTTGTGCCTGCCTGACTACTCAAATGCAGAATTTCTGATAGTACAGCTGCAGTGACTGAGGAGATAACTAACCGCAGTATCCAGAAACCCCTGGAAGAAGGGGTGGTGTTTCTAAGCTCTGAACCTGAATTGCAAGTTAGATGCATAGTAAATGCATATGCTGGTGGAAGCCTTATGAAGTCAGCTTGAGTCTAATTTCCCAGGGTAAAAGTACAACACATTTTTCGATTTTACTTGAGTTTTTTTTTTGGATAATCAAAAGAAATCTTTTAATGGTATTTGTTTATCTGTGTGCTTGTTCCCACCATGAACTACTCTAAATTCTAGATTTCCTTGTGCTTTAATATGTACATATTTTATGTACATAAACCACAGACTGTATCTATCAGTTTAAAGCCTGTTGCTGTATCTTCAAAGGGATGTTTCTAACTGCTACAGTAATTCTGGGAGTATGAACACCAGTGCTCCCAAGAGCAGTGCCAACATGCACACAAGTTCAAGAATCCTTCCTGAGTATCTTACTGCAGGTGCCTCACGCTGGGAACCCAGCATGGTCTTCCATTCCTCTCTGTCTCTTTCAACTATGTAATCAAGTTTCCACTCCTATTGATGCCTATTCCTTTATCTTTGCATCTTTCTATGTTTCTCCTTTTCTTTTCATTCCCACAGGTTCCACCCTAGGGTAGATCTTCCTAACTGTTTCTTCAGACCACTGCAATAACTTGCTGAAAGTCTGTCACCTTTAATTTGGACCCATATCCTCACTCCCATCACTCCTCCAACACACACACTGCTGATGAGATCACCTTACCCAGCACTGAGATCATTTCTTCTCCCTTAAAAAAAACAAGCCAAAAGCTTCTTATATGATATTAAGACTTTCACTATATCATGGATTATATGTTTAAAGTTCTTTTTAATATCATGATAAATACTAAAGAGCAAACTTAATAGAAATATGTGAATCACTTTCTATTTCCTTATTTTAATTTTTTACCTTGAATCTTCAAAAAACTTTATAAACTCAAATATTTATTCAGCCCTTCTGTAGATCTGCTCAATAGTAAAACCGAATATTTGTGGCATCTAGTACTGGTATTTAAAGCACAGTTTATGTGTGAGGAAAACAAGAAATTAAGTGTATGCAATTCAAATAAACAATTTTAAATAACAAAATGTAATTCATCAAACTATACTTTAATCAAGAAAATATCTGCAGGACAAATTTTGAATTTTACTATTGCCTGCTCTGCTTTTGACAACATGTTATGCAGAGAACAGTGAATGTGAAAAAGTTCTTTTTAAGCTTTAGAACAGAAAACTTTTTTTTTTCAATTGTTTTACTAATGGAGGTGACTATGAAGAATTCCAGTAATACTTTCAAGATTCTGAGCTTATTCTGGCTTTAACATAATAAGAACACTTTAATATGCATTGAAAATTCCTTTTCTATCATAAAAATGCAGAGTAAACATTATTTTCTCTCTTCTGCAGTTTCTTTTGGCCAAATAAATATCCTCATTCCCAAAAGTGTAGACATGTTTTTACATCAATGACTAATATTATTGGGAGAGAAGCAACTGAATTTTTTCAGAATCCTACATCATCATCATCATCATCATCATTATTATTATTATTATTAAAAATAGCTCCTTTTGAGAGAGGCTTGGTGATTGGAAAGTTTTCAATTTAAAGTTAGGGATCTCTTAGTGGAATCACCAACTTCAGAGAAATATCACTGGCCTTTAGTATAGCGGCAACATGGATTATGTGGGTTCCCACTCTGAATTACAAAGTAAACATTCATAAACAGTAAATTTTCTCTCCTGTATCACTGCTTATTACTTGCCAGTGTTAGTTTTAGTGGGAGTGACACTTACTTATCAAAGGTAGAGGCCACTATGAATTATTTCAAATTCAATTTAATTGGTTAGAATGGAGAAATTTCATTGAAAAAACCTATTTTCCTTCCTCCCTTCCCCTTTCTCTCCCTTTCACTCTCACTTCCACTCCCTCTGTCCATTTTTCTCTCTGTCTCTCTCTCAGTACAGGCAGACCTCATTTTATTGTATTTCATTTTATTGTGCTGCGGAGATATTATGTTTTTTACAAATTGAAGATCTGTGGTGACCCTGTGCTGAGCAAGTCTGTGGCACTACTTTCCAACAGTATTTGCTCACTTTGTGTCTCTGTATCACTTTTTAGTATTTCTCACACTTTTAACTTTTTCATTATTAATATATTTGTTGTGGTGCTTTGTGATCAATGATCTCTAATGTTACTATTGTCATTGTTTTGAGATACTGAAAATCATGCCTATATAAGACAGCAAACAAATCAGCTGTTTCCTTTTCTGTCTTCCTCTCCTTGGCCTCTGTATTTCCTGAGACATAACAATATTGAAATTAGGCCAATTTCTAATCCTACAATGTCTTGTAAGCATTCAAGTGAAAGGAAGAGTGACATGTCTCTCACTTGAAATCAAAGCAATATAATTAAGCTTAGTGAAGAAAGCATGTCAAAAGCCACGCTAGGCCAAAATCTAGACTTCTTGTACTAAGTAATTAGCCAAATTGTGAATGCAAAGGAAAAGTTCATGAAGGGGTTAGAAGTGCTGCTCCAATGAACACACAAATGATAAGAAAGTAAAACAGTCTTCTTGCACAGATGGGGAAAATTTTAGGAGTATGGATGGAGATCAAACCAGCCGCAACATTCTCTTAAACTATAGCCTAATCCAGAGCAAGTGCTAACTTTCCTCAATTCTGTGAAGGCTGAGAGAGGTGACAAAGCTGCAGAAGAGAAGTCTGAAGCTAGCAGAGGTTGGTTCATGAGGATTCAGGAAAGAAACTGTTTCTATAACATAAAAGTGCAAGGTGAAGCAGCAAGTGCTGATGTAGAAGCTGCAACAAGTTATCAGAAGATCAAGCTAAGATAGTGAATAAAAGAGGTTACACTAAACAACAGATTTTTGATGTAGATGAAACAGTCTTCTATTGAAAGAGGATGACATCTAGGATTTTCATAGCTAGAGAGGAGATGTCAAGGCCTGGCTTCAAAGCTTCAAAGGACAGACTGACTCTCTTGTTAGGGGCTAATGCAACTCGTGACTTGTAGCTGAAGCCAATGTTCATTTACCGTTTTGAAAACCTAGCACTCTTAAGAATTATGATAAATCTACTCTGCCTGGCTCTATAAATGAAACAACAAAGCCCAGATGACAGCACCTCTGTTTACAACTTAAGCCCACTGTTGAGATTTACTGCTCAGAAAAAAAGATTCCTTTCAAAATGTTACTGCTCATTAACAATGTACTTGGACACCTAAGAGCTCTCATGGAGATCTCCAGTGAGATTCAGGATTCATGTTGTTTTCATGCCTACTAACTCAATATCCATTTTGCAGCCCAGGCATCAAGAGATGATTTCTACTTTGAAGTCTTACTATTTAAGAAAAATATTTTGTAAGGCTATAGCTGCCATAAATACTGATTCCTCTGATGGATCTGGACAAAGTTAATTGAAACCCTTCTGGAAAGGATTCACCATTATAGATGTCATTAAGAACATTCATGATTAGTGGTAGAGGTCAAAGGCTGAAGCGAAGCCTGAAGATGTGACTGGACTGCTGTGATCTCATTATAAAATTTCAACAGACGAGGAGTTCATTCTTATGGATGAGCATAGAAAGTGGTTTCTTGAAATGGAATCAGTTCCTAGTGAAGATACTGTGAAGACTGTGGAAATGACAAAAGAGGAATTAAAATATTATATAAGCCTAATTGATAAAGCAGCTGCAAGATTTGAGACGACTGACTCCAATTTTGAAAGAAGTTCTACTGTGGGTAAATCACTATCAAATGGCATTGCATGCTAGAGAGGAATTGTTTGCAAAAGTAAGAGTCAACTGAAGTGACAAACTTTATTGTTGTCTTATTTTAAGAAATTGCCACAGCTGCCTCAGCCTTCAGCAATTACCACCCTGATCAGTCAGTTGCCATCAACATTGAGGTAAAATGACGCTTCACCAGAAAAAAGGATTAGGACTCCCTGACAGCTCAGATGATGATTAGTATTTTTTACCAATAAAGTGTTTTTGATTAAGGTGTGTACATTTTTAGACATAATGCTATAGCACACTTAATTGATTATATTCTAGTATAAAATAACTTTTATATGCACTGAGAAACAAAAAATCATGTGACTGACTTTATTGCAATATTTGCTTTATTGTGGTGGTCTGAAATCAAACCCACAATATCTGTGAGATATGCTTGTATTCCATTAAAACAGTGTTCCTTAAAAACTGGAATAATTTTGTCAAGTAGGGTTTTTTTTTTTTTTTCTGTAGCAATCATAGACATCATCATTGCTTCTTTATCCTTAACTAATTATTTATTCACAGGTAAGAAATAGTGATGTATATACACGGATGTCTAAGGGACTCTCACAGTGTGTTGAACACAGTTAACTCACAGGCATCGAAGTGGCCATGACCACATATCACAGTTCCCTTTGTCAAGGGAATATTATAGAGGAATTTAAAATCTGAATGCACCCTCACTTCTACATAAATTACTAGCATATTGTATAGTCTCCCTGTCAATAATGCAAATTAGAAACAGATCTCATTTTCTCACACCCTGTCAGTAGCAGGCACATTATTACTATTGACACATCACTACTTTCATGGCATGATGAGTTGTGATGATTGAGAAAAGTTCTAAAAGAAGATGAAAGTGTATATCTACCCAAGGAGCTCCTTTTATTAAAAAAAAAAAAGACTAGAACAGCATTACTGTTTCACTTTAGTTTCACAGCAAGAAAAAGACTACTGCAAAGTGCTTCATCCCATGCAGAAGAAAAGAATTCCATCTTGTTTATGGGTATGTGAGAAATAGCTTAATTTTCCTTATCTGTGCTTCACTGGGATGAACAGAAAACCTATCATGAATAATAAACACAGTAAAATATGCAACACAATTTGTCATATTCTCTTTTATGTCTCAGTTCTTTAGTTCATCCATTCCTTGAAGTGATCTATAATAATCTCCCAAGCCAGGTTTGATTGTATAAATGCATACCTACGTTTTAAAATGTAGGATGGGCATTAAATTCCCCAGGAAGCCTTCCCTGACACCATGCTTCTACAGTAATGCTCTCTGCATGTCTTACGTACTTATACTCACTTTAGTGTGTTATAAATCTAACTGTTTCACTAAGCAGGTTGAATTCATTGGGGTTATAAACATAACATTATTTAATTTTTTCTAATACTTCTAATTGTGCTTTACTGAACCCTTCTTTCTCTGACTTGTACACTCCGTTTATGAAATCATGTTCCCATTCTGATTTCATAACAGTTTACTCAAAGATTCAAGTCTCCCCCCTCAACATACACACGCCCAGAAAATGAAATACTATTCTCCCCTTCTTAAAGGGCTCCCTAAACTTTGCCAGTGATTCACCGGGGACTCCCTTTCTTACCTTCCTTACCTTCAATAACCGGTTGAGCCGCTGACCCTCATTGACAGGGAGACGAAAAAAGCAAGAGGATGGCCTTGCTCCCACAATGAGAGAGCTACACACATGGGAGCGCAGGCTCCCTTTGTAACCATGCGCTTCTGCAAGGGCAGAATTCCAAATGGACCCACCACTCTCACCCCTGTGCGCCTAAGGACTCCATGTCTAAAACGAGGACTTTTTTGAATTTAGTCCTGTATAATTCAAACGAAGACCATCTCCACTCTAATTCTCTGCACTATTAAACAAACAACAAAAGCAAACTGAAAACAAAAACCTTAGGGACATGCAGATTTCAATCACAACTCATACACAATTTACCTATTATAGAATTATGTCCCTCATTATCCTGATACCCTCCCTAGAGTGTAAGCCTAGTGAAATTAAGGCCTGTTGCTTTTTCATCTTTGTATCTCTAGGTAACTTGCAATACTTCAGATTATAGTAAATGCTTCTTAATAAATGACTAAATGAACTTAATTCTCTGTTGAATTAACATTCTCTTGAGGTATGTTTCAATATTAACTTAATGTGGAGATGTCAGCGTCTACTACACAAGGTATTACATTAAATGATTTACAGTTACTTTCTTGAGACCTCAAACTACTCTGCAGTGAAGTTATGATTATCATTAATTTATTATCAAACTGATGCTCACAAAAAAATGTCTCCCAAGGTTTCACCTTTAGAAACAGAGTCAGTATTCACATTTGAGCTCATTTGTTTCCTCAGTTTATACCATGTCTACTATAATATAAAGCCTTCAATGAAGAGCCCGGATGAAATTTGTTTTCAGTAAAATGTCCATTGCCATGATATATGCATATGCACACACATACATATATACACATAAACATGTAATTATATTTCACATATATTATGCTCATGATATACATACATATATAATATACACATGATAAACATACAGCGATATCATGTCTATATAATTGTGATATTATATATATATACATATAAATATATAAATTATATTTTATATTTCCTCTGTTTTATTTTCTTACATGAGGATGTTGAAGCAATGAATAAAATTGTCTGAAAATGACCCTAGGAACTCACTCTGGGTTGCCTAGATGTTGAGCTACCAGGGAGCCCTCTCCTTCTCTCAGTGAAAGATGATGTACTAAGACTCAAGCTTCTCAAGGACTGGACTGTTCTACCGTCAGGGATGACCACAACATCCTTTGGATCCATATATGCCTGAATGTTAGGCAACTGATGTTCCCATTAGTCTCTTGTAAACAACTGGCAGCAAATATCAAGGCTTTTTGGCAGCTTGTTTATTCTTCCAATGGCAAGGTTGATGTCTTATGCTTTCTACCGTAAGATGAGAGAAACATATGGGAAGTATGGTCTCTTTACCAAAATGGAAGCCATGCCTTACTTAACAGACGCCCTGGTATGTGTCACCATGGGATGGTGGGAAGCTGGGGATGTGTGCATCTCCATCCTGCTTACCTTGACCTCCAGAGAATCTCCTTTCCAAGACAGCACCTATAGCTGAACTCTTTATATGATACTACGGATGTCATCTTGAACCCTGGTGTGTGATCTGGTGAACAACAGAGAAATGATTTCAACAGAAAAGCTATTTCAAACAATAGAGAAACAACTGCAAATGCAGATTTAACCAAGATTTTAACATGACAAAACAAACACAATGGTCTTATCTTCCTTTTTTAAAAATTAATTTTGCCTTTCAAAGATAGACAGGCCTTCGTAAAGGTTTTCCATCATTCTTGAAAAGACTGAAATCATAAAGAGAAAGAGGGGGAGGGGGGACAAAAGAGGAGAGAAATAACTGAAACAACTACTGGAGTTCCAATAAACATGGTTCACTACCGTTGTCAGTGAGAAGTCAATGGCCATTAACGTCACCATTCCAGAAGAAAAATTACCTCCACTTTATCTATCAAATCAATATCTACACAGAAGAGGGAAAGTATCATAGATTGTAATCAGCAAGCAGCTCAATAAATTGTCCGAGGTTCCTAAGCCACATTAATCAGATCCTGGTTTTAACTGATATTAATGCAACATTTTCACAAATTGTACTGAATATTCACTTCTGTTGTTTCAGGGATGTTTTTGGAACACCCCCTCCCCAATCATGAAATTATAGTTTATAATTCTATGGAGATGAGAGGCAGGGGTGGGGAGATAATATTTATATATTTCTTAAGTGATATTTAAAGTTTGTATAAAATTTCGTAACACATCAATTGAATAAACAGATTAATGCTGAGGGGAAAATGATTTATACTACCTTCATGAAAATTTTGCAGCGTGGTTGTGTCATATCGTATAAATCATTTTCTTCCCTACTGATTCTAGTTGTGCTACTGACTATCAGTATGTTTCCTGTAATCTCAGTCAGTGAATGCCTTCAAAATATTTATGAGAAAAATCTTATTTTACTCACACAGAATTAGTGGACAAACTTCTTTAAATCTCCTTCTTTGCAATTCCTCTGTATGCTCTGTCTCCTGGAGGTCCCTCTCCCATTTCATCTAGCCAGAAAGATTAGTTTACTTCAGGGTTTCAGCCTCTGTGTTCTTGTTCAGCTGTGGGTAATTGGGCTGCCATTGAGAGGCAGAGAGTAAGAAAAAAATAATAAAATCAAAAGAAGAGTTCCCTGAAACACCTTATTTGTTCTTCAGGGCATCCTTTTCCTGACTCCTCTGGCCAGAGGACTTGATCTCTCCAGTTTTTAGGTACTCACACTGATGTTTTTCCTAGGGGAGTGCAGTTTAGCAAAGGGACTAATCTCTTGTCAAAACTGAAAATTAAAGGAGGGAAAATAACCAGGAAATTCACCACTGATTTTTGTCTTTCAAGTTTTGACTTTCCTTGCCAAGCTTCCTACAATTGCTTATTTTTCATGTCCTTGGTTAGTTTCTTTTTATAGTCTGTCCAGAGTTTACAGCTGTAAACCATGGAGAAGATGGGCTCTTGTGGGCTTACTCCATCTTGATTGGCGCTGGAAGTAAACAAATGAAGAACCTATGGAAGATCCAAATGGTTATCTCTGGTCAGAGCTATACATTTGTATCACAAGAGCTCTCACTGGCTTCAATTCGAGCTTTATATATAAGTAATAATTAAATCCACAGAAGTAACTGAGAGTACCCAATTGGTGAGTGTAGAGTGAAGAAAGAAAAGAGCAGAATCTTGGCACCAGCAACATTTAGGTGACATCTGAAGAAAGAGTGGTATGCAGAACAGACTGAGGGGGATGAGAAATACAAGTGTATTACCAGAAAATTAGAGTACGGATTCTCAAAACCTACAATGTTGACCCACAGACGCTTTTAAAAATGAGAGTTTGAAAAGAAAGAAATTGTTAAAAATTTGAAATTCTACCCAGAGATCAAGAGCGGTTAACATCTGAAAAGCATCCACTTGACTTAAGGACATAGATACCACTGGCGACCTTGGCAAGAACAGTTTACACTGATGTCATTAGGGCCAAACGGCAGTGATTGACTGGTGAATGGGAGGTGAAGTAGATACTTGAAGCTTAGAAATGAAGAAAGGAATGTGGCTGTAAAAGGGAAAAGGTAGGGCAGAAGCTAGCGGAAGAAGTTATTTTAGATTTGAGAGATTTCTTTTTAGGTTTTATTTTAGTTGATTTTTTGTTGTTGTTCCTAAACTGGAAGTGGCCTTAGTACTTTAAAATGCTAATAGGAAGGAGCCAGTAAAAAAGGAAAGGCTAAAAGCAGAGAAAGGAATAAAATCTCTGAAATGATGTTAAGGAAAGAGATCCTAAGCACAGGTGAAGCCACTCTTTAAGAATGAAGAAAATAAAACTTCAGAATAGTGTAAACTCTTCAGAAAACTCTCAGGAATTACTGGCATATGAATTCTTATTCCTGAGTCTGTTTCTGAGGAACCCAAACTAGACAACTATAAAAGTTACTGTTGAGCCCTAATTTCATATTCTTCACAGTTCCAAACCCATTCATCCAAGTGCCTATTTTATACCTCTACTTTTTAAAAATAAGGATCTAAAACTTAATATGTTCAAAACAGAGCTCTTGATTTTTTGCACTAATGCTGTTCTTTCAGTTTTCTTCCTTTTAGTAAATGAAAACATCTCCCTTTTCAAGACAAAAAATCATCTTTCATTTCCCCTTCCCCTTAACCCACATCCAAACTATCGGTAAGTAGCATTGACTCTGACAGTTCCAGAATTGGTTAAAACTCTGTCCACGTACTTTCAACCGTACTGCTACCACTCTCGCTGAGCCCCTATTAATCTTCTCCCCGTAGTAGTAACACAGTCATCACTTGATGTCTCTAATTTGTGCATCCCTGCAATCTAATTAATCAAATAATAGCCAGAGATATCTTTGTAAATGCACCCCTGAAGTCATACCCTTTGTTATTTAGGAAACCTTTAGTGATTTCTTGTTGAACTTAGAGAGAAATTCCTACTTACCACCATGCCTACGTGCAGAAGGATATGAAATAACTATTTAACATCTAGTGTGGAATGAGCATTCACCAGTCAGACCATAACACTGGTTGCAATGTGTAATGCTGAAGCAGTCCTTGATGGTGGAATATCAGCCTTCCTGCAAGATGCTACCAGCCCACTCTCCCCCTCACTCATTCTTCCCCATCGTGCTGTCCTTCCAGATATCCCCTTTGTCTAGAGCCATCCCATGGCTGGCTCTCCCATCCCCTTCAGGCACTGTCTCAAATTACATTCTCTGTGAGGTCTTCTCTTACAACTAATATCACATCCTTACCTCGGCTGGCTTAGTCACTGTCATGCCTGTTTGTTCCACTTTCTTCATGGGATTGCAAACTCTATGAGATGTTTTTATACATTTACTTGCTTCTTCTGATCCCCTCAACTAGAACTTAAGTTTATCAAGAACAAAAATCTTGACTTGTATTCCCACCATTGTATCCCTAGAACCAAGGACAGTGCCTGGCATATGACAGACATCACTGCTCACTCATTAAATGATTGACTATATGAATAAATAAATGTAAGGATAAATGCATAGAAGAAAGTGGTTAAAAAACTATAAAATAACAAATTATCAACTTTATTATCTATCACTTCTGTTCCTAGCCTACCCATACCCATGCGTCAGCCCTATACATCCAAAGTCCTATTCAGATGCTCATCAGCAACTAAATCTCAATACGAATTCATCCCTTGACCTCAAAGTATTCCTCTTTATTCCTGGTCATGGTACATGAGTCATATGCATCCTATCTCAAATTGCAATATAATTTAAAAGGTGGGTTTTGAACTTGAATTGAATGGGGCCAAAATTAATTTCTTCCACTTGTTATGTATGGGCAAGTTACTTAACCTTACTGTGACTCAGTATTCTCCTCTCTAAAATGATGATAATGAAAATGCCTGTTTTATAAATTTGTGATTTATGCAACACACATATGCCTGGTGGTGAGTAAGCACTCTAAATCATAGCATTAGTATTTGCCAAGCAAGAAATATGGAAATAATCTTAGACCTCTCGAGCTCTCTTACTTTCCCTATCTGGTTGGAACATAGAAATTTGCCACCTTATGTTTCCCCATTTTAACTTCTCTAATAAACTTTAATTACCATTCATGTCTGCACCATGTCTTGACTGTTTACTGCAAGAGAAGCTTAACTATTCCCCTTTGTTCTAAGCTTGCTTGCCAATTCTTTTTATTATAATGATTTTCATAAAATAAAAACTGATGTATGATTTTCCTGCCTATAATCTCTCAATAAATGGGTATTCCTTTTGAGATAAGCCCTAAACTTAGAATGATAAGGAAAGCCTGTCATTTCTCATCACTTCCTCCTGGAAGGTTCGCAGTCGCCCCAGGGTGCTAGCTTCTCTCCTACCTCTGGGCTGGCTGCTGCTCACTGCTTGAAGGGTAGTCTTCTCCGGACATTCAACATTCTCCTCCTTCCTTTCCTCTCAACCTCTTCTTTACAGAACAAATGCCTAATCAGCCTTTAAAATTGATGCAAGTTCTCATCACCTCTTTATTTACTGACCTAATGAACAAAGATCTATGAAGGGCCTATTACAGCTGGAGTATTGGTGGTTATTGTTGCCTGAATATTGACAATATCCTCTGAGCCAGATTCTTCTTGTAGGTCATTTAGGTCTTCCAGACAAAGGTATAACTGAGGTAAGATTTAAGATCTCAGGCTTTCTGTGGCTAGGAAAGTTTCATTTTTACAAGTGATTTTTCCTTTTCCAAATAATTTTAATTGAATTGAACTTCCTTATAGTTCCTCCTCTCAACACTCAGAACTAGTATTTAAAGGGCTTCTTTGCTAATTTCCAAAATGTCATTTTCAAGTTCTTATGTGTCTATGAATTTATGTGAATATTAAACTTGGAATAAAAAATGAGAGGTTATATAATAGTTTATTCACTGTTATTCAGCTGTCAATTTAATAAATAAGAAAATTATTATAATTTAATTACAGCTACCACATTATTTTGTTATTATTGTTAAGTAGGAAGCAGGTAATGATAATAATTTAAATATGGTTAGTCATATCCATGAGTAATTGTGTAAATCTGTATGACATTCCTGAAAAATAGAGCTAATGAAAATAAGTTTGCTATTATGACAGCTCTCTGTCATATTCAGTTCAATTTCAATTTGTATTTTAACAGGTTAAGGCTTATATTCCAAGCTATACGCATCACAAGACTAGTGAAATAAGAACTCTCTGGTGATAAAAAAAATGCACTTCTCTGAGCAAAGTCTCATCAAAGAACCAAAATGAGACCTGTTAAGGACCATAGTCTGATGCAGAGCTTGTAAAGTGGCAAATGTTGCCAGGTTGGTAACAATGAGGCAATTCAAAGTTGTAGACTAGAAACATTTACTCTTTGGTGAAGTGTCCTCCAAAAAGGTTAATTACATAGACCTTGAAAGAAGAATCAGTTTCCAATTCATCATGAAGATAGATGGGATTTGAGGTTATGGCACCATAGTTCTGCTGTCTTAATTCTATTGTCCACGTTACCAAGGAACCTCCATACAGTCTTTAAAAATGGCCCAATATTTGATAACAACATCTATATATTTCAAAAATAATGTTTTTCTTGACAAGGTTCTCTTCAGCCAGGCCTCGAAACAGCTGTTGTAAGAATTCACAAATTGCACATCATCCAAAGTGGAGGATTCTAGATTACTTCCTTGGAGCCCGAGGAGCTTCACAAGAGCAGTTGCAGGGCTGCTCTGGCTGGGGAAGCGCTGGGGTGGATCTGAGTGGATGCGACCCCAGCTAAGCTAACGCTTCCACCCGAGTGGCTCTTTTCTTACCTGATTGTAGCAGGAATGTCTACATAAGCTTTGGAAAATGGATTTCAGGAAATATTAAGGGTAGGATAGGGGTTGAGGTATTTCAAAAACCTTGTACTTCAACTTCTTATAAATTGTGCATTTGTTAGTTTTATAAACTTATTTTTAAAAATTAAAATGGATTCTGAGGCTACTGAATGTTTTAAATTCACTATTTTCAAGTAAGCTTATTCACCATTTAAGTACTTTAAAAGCTACTTAACACACCATCAGTTTAAAGGTGTTTATTGAATAAGCATTTTCTATTTCATTATAAATATTATACCTGAAGTACAAGCATTTTCTATTTTATTATAAACAGTATACTTGATTTCCATGAACATTTCATAATTACAGTTACAAATTAATTACAACTTAAAATAATGTAAGTGTGTTTAGGGTTATTTGGGAGCAGTTGTAACTATTTCATAAGCCACCTGTATAATAGAAAGCTGCACACAGACACCAATGCTCTGTAAATAACAAACATTTCATGATACGATGAGTAACACTTGAAGTAAATTGAGCAGTTTCTGGCATGTTATAATTGCTCTTTGTTGTAATCACTACATTAATAACTTGTAAGTTCTCTATGCAATGCTGTATTTTCTCTCCTATATATCTTATAGTTATTCTTAAATACATAACTCTTTTTGTTAACTGAGAATGTAACACTATGAAGTACTACTACAGCATTTTGGAGAATAATTGTCTTGAATTTTGGAAATTATGAATTGGTGCCAGAGATTAAAGCATATATTTCTGTATCAGGACTAACATGATAGGATTCAGAAAGTGAAAACCTTCATGTTTGAAATTCATAAAAGTAAGTCCTTGTCAATGAATTATTTGTGTGTATGACATGCACATACAAAATACTGTGTCATGGAAAGTTCAAAAGTAATAAATAATGTGATACCGTTTCTTCATTCAAGAAACTTAACTTTTGTTTGAGGCAGTAGTTATTAAACATGACATAATGAGATGGTAATGACATATTCAACTAATTGTTCCATTTCTAATATATCACTGCTGTGGGCTGATGGGCAAAATCACTGATGAAGTCCACCCCAAATTCATGTTACCCGGAATTAATAGGCTCTCAATTCTCCTTGCCAATATTTTATGCATCTCTTTCCCATCATATTCCCTGTAAGGTTGTTCCCAATATTCTTTGCTTGTTAATGCTGCTGAGACATACCCCTCAAATCTTCATCATTTGCAAATCAAGTCACCTTTGGTGCATAACAGGATAAAGTCAAGGCCATTTAACAGATGTTCCAATTCACTCCTTAAAGCTCAAACAAACAAAATGCTCCATTTCTTCAGGTTTATTTGCTTCTTTCCCGATGGAAGGATAGGCCAAGTTTTTGTTGAAGTGAATACTTTCATATATAACTAATGTATACTATTTTTCTTCTTCTAAGACTTCGAGTCATCATTTTTTTCTGTCACTTACATCCTCGAGGCTCTTCCTACCCACTGTATGCTCCCTTCTTATCAGAACACATGGTCAGGTCTTAGCTCTACTAAATATGCACAAAGAGGAGTAACAACTAAAATACTGAGCAAGCAAATAAAACTTTCCCTCTTAAACCAATGATTCTTTTTTCTGTTATAACCAAATTTCTTGAAAAATAATCCACCTGTCAACCCCACTTTTTCACCATTCACTCTTCACTTTGCACGTTAGTTTCTTCCTTGACCATTTATACTGAAAATCTTCTCTTGGAGGTTACCAAGGTCTTACTAATAATTCTGCTGAAATGGTGTTAAAGATCATAGGTAAAAGCTAAAAGCCATTATGATACTTATTTTATAAGTATCTGCTTTAAGCTATGTAAACTTGCTATAAAAATGAGCAGAACTTAACACATCAGCCTTTTAATACATATGTGCTGAATTGAAGGTAATACAATTCTTTAGTCTATGAAATCCAAGGAAACTACAAAATAATCAAATCAGTGGTTCTAGCTGAATTTTCTGTCACTTCAACTTTGCTGTAGCAGCACTGTTGAACTATAATTCTCCCTTTGGAACTTTTTCTTCTACTGCACACTCAGCATGGTGAATGGTGCTCAAGGATCAAGCAGGTAGATGTCTGACATTCAGGTAGGAGGCCCACAGGCCGCATCAGAGAGTTAGGCATGAGGGAGTCTCATCTCTAGGCACAGACTTAGTTCTAGAGAAAGCGAAATGACAATCTTGGGATCTTGGAATATATAATTAACCAAAGGACTCAGGTTCAGACCTGAGACTCAGTTTTTCAATCTGGTACAGTGACAAAGAGAACAATTAGCAGATATTTTGATCATTAAGCATCTGTTCACTTAGCTTTTAAGGCTGGGCCTAGGACGAGGCAAACAAGGTACTTATTTCAGAAAAAAATATTTAAGGGGATGCTAAAATATTAAGCAGTCAAGGTAAATAATATTTTAATGAAATATTTTAAAAATCAAATTAATTTAAAATTTTATCATTAACAAAATACTAAAGTTTAAATGTTAATCTCTTTCAGTTTAACGTAAGAGATACCATAAAGCCTTAGGTACCTAACTGCCAAGCAACTGATACAAACAATAAATACTCTAAGTGCATAAGAACAAAAGAAAATTCTAGATTTGTGAGGACTAGGAAATGTTTGATGGTAGGAGCTAACTTGGATTTTGAAGAAGAGGCAGAAGTGACCAGTATTAAAACCAATGTATACAGTCATGTTTTGTAATTATCACAAACAATCTGTAAAAAAGGTAAAGTCCATTTTATTCACCAGATTCTCTCTGGAGACCACATTGTATGTGTTTGGAGGAATTACTTTGATTTGCATTGTAAGGAGGGGATTAGATTTTAAGGACATACTTTGAGGAACAAGATGTGATTTATCAATGAACCTGTATAAGGTATTTAACTGATAGTCCTTTTTTTAATAGTGACAAAGACAATCATAAAAATTCACCCTCCAACAATTTCCAAGTACAATACAATACTGCCAACCACATGCACATTGACGTGTAACTGATCCCCAGAACGTCCCCATCCTGCATGACCGAAAGTCTATACCCACTAGTCAAGCAATAACTCCTTACTCACCCTCCTTCTGGTTCCTAACTGAAAGTCTTTTGGTTTGAAGATTGTAGATGCTTTGAAATACCTTTATGATATTTGGAGATAGAAGTTTGGTAGGTCAGAATCTTCTCTCTGTAAGAGAGGAAAGCATCATCAGAGATCAAAGTGACTTACTCTTTGTCACTACCTCAGGACACAGTAACACATTGAATGGAAAAAGCTATACACTTGCCTTTCACTATGTTTAAAGCATTTTATGAAACATAAAATGAAAGTTTGCTACCTCTTCTTCCAAGAATGGACATTGTAGGACATAACACAGATGACAGAAATGGAGAAATGAGCAGAGATATACTAAAATCAAGATGTTTAGTTAGTAGGAAAGTTTTTATTTATTTAATTTATTGACGTACAGTCAGTTACAATGTGACAGTTTTGGGTGTACAGCATACTGTTTCAGTCATACATATACATTCATACATTTATTTTAATATTCTTTTTCATTATAGGTTACTACAAGGTATTGAATATAGTTTCCTGTGCTATAGAGAAGAAAAATTTTTAATCTATTTTTTATATAGTAGTTAATGTTAGCAATTCTCAAACTCCCAATATATCTATTCCCACCCTCTTTCTCCTCAGCAACCATAGATTTGTTTGCTATGAGGGACAGCATGTGGTATTTTCCTTTCTCTTTCTGGCTTACTTCACTTAGAATGACAATTTCCAGATCATCCATCTTGCTGCAAATGGCATTATTTTATTCTTTTTTATGACTGAGTAGTATTCCATTATATAACTACCACAGCTTCTTTATCCAGTCATCTGGACATTTAGGTTGTTTCCATGTCTTAGCTATTGTATATAGAGCTGCTGTGAACATTGGAGTGCATGTATCTTTTCGAATTTGAGTTCCCTCCAGATATATGCCCAGGAGTAGGATTGCTGAATCATATGGTAAGTCTACTTTTAGTTTTTTGAGGAATCTCTGTACTTTTCCATAATGGCTGCACCAAACTGTATTCATTAGTGGGAAATTTAAAACAAAGGAGACGTAAAAAGTTCTGTGAATTAGACAGATGGGGGTGTAGTCTTTCATGCACTAAAGGTGATTCCAAAAACATCAGTTGGCATATCTCACCATATAATTCAGAGAAGATTCTTCCTTTATTCAGTAGCCTTGAAAGTAGATCATTGATTCTTATTCATTGCAATAAGGCTGTATTCATTAATCTGAACTACTCAATATTGCAAAATATGAAAATATTGAGAAAAAAACACTGAGAAGGAATAAGATCACTCCACCTTTCCAATCTGTAGCAAACATGAGATCTGGAAAACCTCTTTTCAATTCTAGGATAAAAGCAAAACCAAATAGATAACAAAACAGAAGCCTTGAAAGATACTGAAGCATTAAAAAAAAAAAAAAAAAAAAAAGGATATTTAATGAAAAGAAACACATTCCTGAAAGTGAGATCAAGAATATAAACAGAATAAATGTAGTTAATTTTTTTTGGTCTAAAAAATGTTCACAGCTTTTTAACATAAATACCTAATACAACATTAAGTGCTAGAAGGCAATGGAGTGACATTTATTGAGAGGAAAATATTGTCAAATATGTATAAAAGTGACAGAAAGACATGACTCAGAACACATAAAACTACTGTGTATAGTTTTTGAGAGTAGACTCAAAGATCAAACAAAATTTAAACTAGTCAGTCAGGAACTCAGAAATGAAAGCATATTATCCCATTGTATAGGTATAGGTAATTAATCTCATATTGTTGGGACTAATAAAATTAATTTAAATTTGCCCTTGCTGAGAAGCTTCTGTTGTATTACTGGTTAAAGCCTGGACTCTGACCCTAGACTACTTGAGTTCAAATTAGGCATGAACCATTACTTGCTTTATGACTCAGTTTCCAATCTGACAAACAAATATTAATAGTACCTTCCTCCTCCAGTTGCTGTGAAATTATGCATGTAAAATTATATGCCTGGCACTTCAGTAAGTCAATCAATGATAGATATTATTGTTAGACTTTGAGATGTTCTAATTTTTTCCATTATTATAAATAATATTTGATTCATTTGCTATGTTTCTATATACAGAAGCATAATTTCCAATGGACAAATTTCTAGAAGTATACTTTTTAGGTCTAAATATATGAACATTTCAAAGGCTTTTAATACTATTTCTCATTAGTACAGTATACAAGGGTACATGTAAGAATAAATTTGCCCTTCTTTCTTTTGAAGATGATTTCTTTAGCTACAATTTTTAGAATGGGTTTTAGAAATAAAAATGATTCATGTAAACAATGGGGGGAAAAGGAAACATTAACCACAAATATTACAGAAAATTTTAAATATACTTGAATTTTAAAGAAAAGTTGAGAAAATTTTATTTAAAAAAGTAAAAATGAGATAATAATTTTCTCTAAGCTATTTTTAAATGTATAAATCGGGACCATTTTCTTTTCAATTTGATACTGGAATAAAAATCAACAATTAGAGCAAATAGCCCTTATGTATAAACACACCTGTACAAATGTATATGATTAAAGAAATCTAAAAATTGAAGAATTAGTTATTCAATAAATTGAGTATTTGGGGAAAAACCAAAAACTCATACAACATCTGAAATAAATCCAGATCATTTAAACATTTAAAAGCAAAAATGTACACCCAAACTAGAAGAAAACAGAGGTGAATTTTTATTGAATTTAACAGCACAGAAAAGTTCTTCTAAGCTTATAGAGAATGATAGAAGTTATACATGTATATGTCATTAAACTTGGCACTATAAAAATAAGATCATTTAGATGCAAAAGAATACCATAAATAAGTTATAAGGCAGTTTAAAAACTATGAACATATGGGCCACAAATATGACAAACACTGGGTTAGTGTCATATATAAAGGATCTTAAAATAGATGAGAAAGCACTAATAAACCAATACAAAGGCCATGAACTGACAATTCCCAGAATGTTCATCCTTATTAGTAATAAAAGAGATTAAATTTAAAACAGCAAAGATATTATTTCAATATGAAATTGGTTAAATGTTTAAAACTTATCATTGTCAATATGGCTGAAGAGAAGGTGAAATAGTCAATCTCATACCCTGCTAGTGAGAGTGTTTACTGTGAACCTTGAGCCATTGGGCAATATATGTTAAGAGCTTTAGTAACGTCCTCAGTTGGCCTGGGTCATTTTTTCTGCAATTTTCCCTAATGAAAAATAATCAGACATAGATGTGTACATGTGACCTTTATATAAATAACATTTATCAAATTATTATTTATAAAAGCGAATATTGGAAACAGTCTCAACAGATTCTTGGTAAATAAGATATGGAACATAATTATAAGGGAAAACCATGTATTATTAAAATTATGTTGGAATAGTATTCATTGACATGATAAAATGTTAATTATGTAATATTTGGTGAAAAAATGGAATATCCACTGAAAACAGTATATATCAATATGTATCTGGAGGGCAAAATGGAAGAGATTATGCCAACATATGGATAATCACCTCTGAAATGTGAGATTACAGGTAATTTATGTTTTTATTTTCATACTTTCAGTAATTATCCTTAATTACCATGTAATAATTTTTTATCAGAAAAAAATAACATAAAATACAAATATTGGGAAATAAAGGTAGTGTGAGATGGAAAGAAGAGCCACACTCCAAAGACACAGCCTTTGGAAGATGGGTACCAGGATGGCCCTCAGCTGCACTCCAGAGCATCTGCAAAGGCTACCACTTGCAGCTGCCATCATGTTTGTATGGACATCAGAGCAGCAGTGCCCTGGTAGAACAGAGCTCATAATCAAAATTTTTTTTACCATCCTTAATATATTATTTCTTACTCTACTGTACCTCAATTTATGCATATATATATGCACATATATACAGTGCTTTGTTGTGTGTAGATGTTTGTGGGTGAGAGGAGCATGTGTACATGTTTTAAATCACTGAGTCCATGAGTCAGATACAGCTAAACATCACCATTACCTAGGAAATCTTTTTAAATGATTTACCTTATTTAAATTACTAATAAAGCTGTCACATCTCCCCTATTAACAACAAAAAATGTATATACCTCATTCTCATCCAGTTATTCCCACAGGTCTGGGAATGGGGATTGGACACTTTCACGTTAAAAGTCATGATTACTGTTTACTTGACTGTACTGCACTACTTAGAGCTGAGAATCACTGAGCATGAACTAAAAGAAGCATTTTCACTTACAGACATATACTTCACTAATATGATCAATAAACCCTAGTACATTTGGAATTTTATTAGAAAAATAATATCTCATTGAGCTCCAGAGGTTCTGTCTTGATCTTTGTATTAGTCAAGATTCTCCAGAGAAACAGACCCAATAGAACATGTATACCGAAAGAAAAAAAGATTTATTTTAAGAAATGGCCTCATAATATTTTAAGGGCAGGCCAGCCAACTGGAGACCCAGGGAAGAGTTGGTGCTGCTGTCTTGATTCTGAAGGCGATCTGAAGACAGAATTCCTTCTTCCTCAGGGCACTTCTGTTTTTTCCCTTAAGGCCTTGAAAGGATTGGTTGAGACCCAGGCACATTTTGGACGGTAATCTGCTTTACTCGAAATCTACTGATTTAAGTGCTAATCACATCTAAAAGATACCTTCACAGTAACATCTAGACTGGTGTTCAACCAAAATTTGGATACTTTTCCCTAGTCAAGTTGACATACTAAAAGTAACCATACAATCTTTTAGTCAAAATGTGAACGAAAAATACTGCAAACCGTCATCAGTAAACAAAGAATGCTGAAACCATCAAGTCATCAGCGGCTGCCGCCACCGCCCAGTGAAGACAAGCCTCTGCAGCCACTCACAGTGGTGCACCCTGAGGGGACTCAGAATAACAAAGGACAGGATACTGGCCCTAGATAGCCAGGTGCTTGTCAAAGGAATGAATTCAATGAGCCCAAATGTTTGCTCCCTCCCATATATAGAAAAGCACTAAATTCTTTAACTTGAGATGCTTGGTTTTCTTTAGACAACAAGTGATCTTTTATTGTTCCAACTACCTAGTCTTTGTTGTAAAGCTCCTATATATCCTAGCTCATCCCTACCTCTTCAGAGCAGTCCCTCAGGACAATCTGAGAGGCTGTCAACCTGGCTGGAGTCCTCCCGCCAAATAAAACAACTCTCAACTTTTAGGCTGCGCATTTATTTCAGTCAAAAAAAAAAAGATAGAATTTTATAAAGTCATTAAAATAAGGTATTTTAATTTCCCCAAATGACATGCTCTCTAACGATGCCCAGTAAAAAAAAAACTTTGGGGATTTTTCAATTAAACTACATTTCTAAACAATTTATAAATGTCCACTCACATTTCAGATCAAGCTGCAAGGAGACACTGTAGTATAAAAGCTTTCTCAGATTATTAACTGGTATTCTGCAACTTTGTGTGTATCGAGGTCTCAATTTCCTCTAAACTGTGGTGGCCTTTTTCCCAAATGGGTAAGAAGAAAACAATTCAGGAGCCTAGTAACAGGCAACTTATAGTCAGATTGAGTAGACACTGTGGGCCACGCTGCTTTTTATTTGTTTTTTAATTTCAGGAGTGGTTCTAAGAATTTAAAAGAGATTTCCTGTGAATCTCTGAGTAGATGAGGCAACATCACTGGTTCTTCCCACCCTTTGCTTTCCATCTCATCTGCCTGGTACATGCTCCAATACAGTAACATTCTTGAGTATTTTTCATCATTTCCTGTGGGATATTTCCTCAGGGTCTCAAATGAGATCCACCACTATACTGCATGCTCTGTTTATTGCAGAACTAAATGAAGCATGCCGGGCAGCATCTGAAAACAATTAAAAATAATTGAAATGAGCTGTGGACTCTACTAGTCTCATTAAGTTTAATATTTCATCTTCCACACATTGGGGGATTTTGATCCTAACCAAAAATCCCTCAGACCTGCTGGCAAAAGGGATCCATTTCCCAGGGCAGATAAAGGGCCAACAGTTTAGGATGCTGGGGCTGCGATCTACGACCAGGCAGGGAAAAGATCTGATTGCTGCCAAGAGGCTTCTGCAGAGGAGACGATGTCTCTCTCCACTAGCTGCCTTTGAGCAGCTGCTTTATGAATTAATAAACATCACCATGAATATGCACACATCCCTTATTAAGAATTCACAAGCACATTAATCAAGTGCCTCAGGATATTAAAGTTAGCTTTTCTACTGCCTTTTTTGAGAGAGAGAGAGACAGAGACAGGGACAGATGGAGAGGAAACTAAAATATTTAAAATATTTCTTTATATAGATGTCAAGATAATAAAAAAGTTTGAAAAAGTTCCTGAGATGAGACCATATTTCCAAAGCCCACAGTATCATAACTTGGACACAAACAACTTAAATATCTCATATGTTATGTTGTTACTGATTTGATGGCTTAGTTATATGAAAATCATGTATACACTCCTCTGCAGAATGTACGAGTGGCTACCCTGGAAGACAGCTTTTCTGAGTGGGTAAAGCCATTCCCTTTTTTGTATTCAGACAGGCCAGGGAAACTTAGCTGTGAGGTAATTATTCTTAGTGAGATATTTAACATGATTCAGTGACAGGTATGAGGAAATGAGATTAGCTCTTACCATGAAGAATGACTTAGATGTGAGCTTGGAATAATGTGTGTATAAAAAAGATAAAGGTAGGTATTTTATTAAACTGATAGTACTTGTGAAGATTATTCTATAGGAAATGCTGCGGATTTGCATGTTTGACAAAAAAGAGCACTGGGAAGCTTCGAAGTACAGCTGACCTTTTAATTTTCCCTTTTTCAGAAAGATCTGATTACCCCTGGGCTCGTCTTAAAATGTTCTTCCCCTGTCGACTGTAGAACGCTGGTATTACAATTTATTCTGGATGATCATGTTGATGAGACTTGGAGAGTTAGAATCCCTTTAATTTCTTCTTATATTTGTATGAGTAAATTAACCACAAGAGAAACTCGAACATTTCAAATAGAGGACTCTTTTCACATAGTACTGTAAAGTCATGCTCAGTCTCATCAGGGCTATATTAGGCGGTAACGTATCCCTTTCTACTTCATCCAAGGAAAAACAAGAGCTTTCCAAGTTTTTCCTCCTTGTGAAACATGTTCTTTATGACACTAACAGCTAGCATTTATTGAACACTTGCTATGTGCCAAGCACTATTCTCAGTGCTTTCCTCACACGTTCTCACAGGAGACAGTAGACCTATGAGGTAGAACCTTCATTGTTGCACACATGGGAAGTGCAGCTAAAGGAAGAGAAGTAACTTGCTTATGTAACATTGAAGGCTGAACTATGACTTGGATGCTGACCTCTGACTCTTCCATTCGTGTTCTTGACCATCACGCCTTCTGCCTTTTAGATCTTGTCTCTTCTGCACTAGTCTGATTTAGATGCAAAGTCCAGAAAAGACAAGAGAACAAAGAACCTCTGAGGAACCAAAAGAAGTTCAACAAATCTGTAATGGGGGAAGCATAGATTAAAAGGGAGTCAGTGGTTGGTGGTATGAAATGAAGCTGAAGACTAGATCAGGGTCTGGAATGCCAGTGCTCTCATAATCCACCTAGAGGAGCACGGCTCTTATCCTAAAGCAACAGGAGGCTTATGGACAGTTTTAATCGAGGTAATTGAATGATCAGGCTTGGCTTTTCAAGCGAGTACTGATTGAAAGCTTATAGGGGAAATCAGAAATTGTATCAAGAGACTACTGCCATGGTCCACTCAGAGATGCAGCTCTATTTTTGCCCTAAGCATGCTGGGAGAGTGTCGTATCTATATTTAAACAATGTGTAGCTAGGTGGAGTCATAAGAAATAGTCAATGACAACACATGATTGCATTCCAATAGGCCGTGCATAACATTTTAATTTCTTCACCTCTTTCACAAAACTATATGGATATATTTCCCTAAATCCTTCTCAAGTAAGCAAGTCCAGAATCCCAGGAAAAGATTATTTGCTGCAGAGGAGTGGATTTGAAATTTTATTAGCAAATTTACTAGTTCTCAGTGTAACATTGTCTAGCCATGCCGTTCTTTTCCTTCTAGGCCCAGAGCCAGCACTAATGTCCACGACTACATGAGATGACAGCCCCTGTTGAGGGGGACGTGCAAGTGACTCTGAGACGGCTCGGGCTCTGTCGCTGCGCTTCCTGTGTCACAAATCTCACGTGTAAAGTGTTACGACAGTTTAAGCGAAAGACAGCAATCGAGCTAGACTGAAATAATATAAAACACAAAGTCCTCTATGTCCCTAGAATCCGTTTGCTCTTTATTGCTCTTCTTCCACTTGTTCAGGAAAATGACAGACTCACCTGCAGGTCACAGTCTCTTTCTGAAACTCTATAAGGAAATAAGTCCTGTTGTCATCAGCAAGACAATGGGAGCTAGGGTTTGAGACTAAAACATGCAGTAAAGAAATAGGATGAGAAGTTATTTTTATGAAATGGCTTTAGTGGGGGTAAAAAAAGTTTTAAAGCTTGAATATTATATCTGGAAACAGGAAGTAAAAAGTAACAGTACAGGAAAAAAACTGATAGCTTAGCTTTGGAAGGAAGTAATCGTGGCAAAATTAAGATATAAATGCAAATATACATACAAAATACAAATATAGAGATAGAGACAGATGTAGGTGTAGATACAGAAACAATTATATTTAAATATACAAAATATATGTATTTATATGTACATCTATATATAACCATTTTATATCAACATCTTTGTCTCTCTGTATATATTTATACATATCTGTGTCTGTATATATATATTTGTGTATAATATATATTTATGCAGATATGGGTATATATATAAAAAACTTATATACAAACATTTCTCTAGGATTTTAACAGATCCTTGGATGGAGTAGTAATATTAAGAATGGTGAAATAAAAATTACCTAAGCTTAGAATACCCAATCTTTAAAATCTTTGGATCCACGTAGCCAATCTAGGGAAATAAGAGTCAAATGCACTCAGTTATGACATCAGAAACATTTGGATAAAGTAGACACAGAAGAAATGTCATTCAGGATTGATTTCACCTATAATCTGATTTGATTAAATCAATTTAGAGCTATCCAGGAGTGGAAGTTTGGGTGATGGATGTTTTACTACCAGGTTTCTCACAGGAAGGGAAAATGAATTGAAAACAATTGCTCATTTTTACTAACATACAATATTAAAATGTCATTGAGATTCTGTTTATTAGAAATGCTATCTTTTAAACTAGTTGTAAAAATACTTCTGAGGGCTTATTTATGACCTCATTCACACAAACCATTTTTTTTTTCCTATTAAGTTTTGGTGAAATAATTATTTCCATTGTGATAAATGTGTTTGTGAATTCCTTCTCTTTAAGTAGTCCTTGGAGAAGCTCAATAATCTAGCAGCCATCCTGCAACATTATTATTAACGTCTTTTTACTTTGTTTTATATGTCATATAGTACATGTTTACTCCATGTAGAAATTTAAGTACGTCCCCATAATTGATTGTATTTGAGCCATGCTGGTTTTGACTGCATCACTTCTTCCTAACGTTGTGCATGTCTGTATTCACCCCTAATACTCATATGCTTCCAATTTAATAGATTATACCTGAAATTCATAAATGAAATATATTTAACAACATATATGATTACTGATCAAGATGGCCTTAACTTTCTCCTCAGTTTGACTAAAATTTAGATGGGTTTCTTTCTGACCATAGGCCCCCAACTTACCTTTTCTCAGAGCATTTAACTCTCAAAACCTTGAAGTTGTAAATTCTTTCTCGGCCATTTTCTGATGTAAGACTCCTCCCAGCCAGGGCAGTTTTACAACCTCAGAATGTCTTTCTCAAGGACCTAGAAGCTATCCCTTTGAAATGCAATCAGCAAGAAAAAACAGGGTCCCTATCTCCCAGCCTCTGTATGAAGATATATTTAAGTTCAATAAGATAAACAAGATAAATGCCTATTTGTAAACATGATGGACTGATCACAGTGACTAAAGCCCCTCCTACTTCCTCCAGTACTTGCCCACTAGGTCGCCACAGGACTTAAACATTCTCCTGCTTTTTGTTTCATTGGAGTTGAGTTCAGTATTTCTCCTCTATTGTAATAGTCTTCATCACTGTTGCAACAGTGTTGAATAAAGTTTTCCTTGCCTGTTTGACTTGTCTGATGAATTTTTTTCAACATTACCAAATTTTATGCTTTATTTTGAAATATTTTACAGATGAGATCAGGGACTTTTTTCAAAGTATAGCTGAATACATCAAAACTTAATAGGAAAAAATTAAATTAAGATTTTTATGTCTCTATTAATCTGACTTTATAGATTTAATGACAAATAGGAAATGTCATTAAATCAAAAATATAATTTTACTGAGTTCGACATGGCTCTAGTTTTGTGAGAAGACTGTATCAATACATTTGTATGTGTATATGCACATACATACAGAAAAAGATATAGTAGCCATCATTAGAAAGTAAGATTATTATATAAATTAAAATTTATTTTACTGTTTTCTTGAACGTTTTCCAAAATTTTAAACTTAGGTGCTAATATCTAAAATTGCTAAATGCTAATATTTAACTCTTCAACTTTGATTTTTTTGTGCCATGATAGATTATTTTGTTAACTGGCTTAGGGAATATTCATGAGTTATGCTTGATAGCTTTCTTGCCTGTAAAAAACCATGCAAAGGGATCTTAACACTCTGCAAAAAATAAAATAAAATAAAATAAAAATTAAAAAAGTAAAATGATTGAGCTAAGTTTCTCAGTTTTCTAAAGTCAATATAGAAACTTGTTTATGGAAAATTCATAACTTTCCTAGGAAGTTTCTACTAAGCTAATATTGAAGGAACAGAAGGAATTACTGAACTGTAAGATGTAGAAAATAAATATGCCTTACAACCACAAGAGTCAGTCTCTGTCGATTAAACACACACACACAAAATTCCTTACAAAAAAATTCTACGTCTCCAGCCTCAAACCTCATTTGTATACTGGTCAAACTGAAGTCCTCTTTCTAGGAAGAGTAATTTGCCACTTGAATGACTTTTGTTCTTGTTTTATATATGGACTTGGGAAAGAAGCAGCCAGCAAGGCAAAACTTCAGTGTGGTGCCTGAATTGTCAGGGTGCCAGTGTGACTCTGTCTATCATTTTTGTACACGGGTAAGTGTCAGTTTTGTCAGGAAGGCTTTCTCCCATTTTCCTCAAACTTCTTCTTTGTTTGTATGGTTGAAATGTTCCATTACAATATGTCTGTGCTAAAGCTATAAGCCCTGCAGGTGTTTATCAGAGGTTCACATGGCTGCCAAAATAGAATGCCCCAGCTTTGTAAATAGCACGCAGGCTTTTAGGAAAGTAAAGCAATGATATACTGGGGGGAAAAGCAGTCTGCATTATTGTATTATTGTATTGTCTACATACATATTTTTTGATGGAAAAGAGTTAAAGAGAGGCTGAAGAAATGTATGAACTGATGTGTTTTTTTAAAGTTGTTAAATTATAAACGTGTTGCTTTAAGAGAAGCTGAAAGGTATAAGACAATAAATGGGAGGTTATTTGCGTAGTAAAAAGATTTTTCACATCACAAAAGAATTTCAAGGTAGATTTTAAAATAGGTATCTTTCATCTTAAATTTTAACTACATTTTGATTTCCTTCCGCAAATTAGCTTATATAAAAATTTTTTAAATTCCATCTACTTACAAACTTAGAAATTAAAAATGACTCTTTTCCTAAACATAGGGGCAAATTTCATAAAAATTATTAACTGCCAACAAATAATTGTAAACATTATTTTACTACTTTCTATTGATTGATAGACAATACTGATCACAAAAAATTTCTCCATCAGTCTTTAAATCTCAATGAAAATAACTGATATTAAAACGACTTAAGTTGTCTTAAGATATAATACTTTTGTAAACATAAATCTGTGTTTCCTTTAGCCACAAAGGATTGTAATATGATTCCACATTAGTGTTTGACTTGTGAAATAGCTGGAAACTCATTCGTATCCCTTAAACAGCCTTACATGGTTCAGCAGCTATCATCTGTTGAAATCACTGATACAGATGATCGTTTTTTGACTTCTAACCTCTGCATAATAGAGATTAAGTGCTAGCTGAACGGAGTCCATGTTGTCTAATATTGTAACTCTAATAACTGCACTAGAATCTGTGGGGAAAAGTAGAAGGGAGTGTTGGATAAAGGGAGGGAGGAATTAACACAACTGGCTTTTATGTCTCATATCGTCTTTATTAAAGTCTAGATTAAGTAGTTTAAAACCACTGTGTTCTTATTGCTCATCTAATTAGCTATTGGGTACCACGGCATTTGCTGGGTTTTATTTGTTGATCTGTTCTTGCTTGAGATTTTGAACAAAAAGTGAATCTCTAAGACCACTCTAATGAAATCACTATGTATTTCTGTGTAAAGAGGCTGACCAAAAACATACTCAGTGCCATTTAAACCAGATACAGAACCATCTTTCTTTTATCTGAGCACACTTGCAAGGTGTATGTCTATAATAGGTATATTTGGAACTCCATTTGTTGTTATTGTTAGAGAGCATTATGGAAGTTAATTTTATATTGTATAAAACTAAAAAACTAGTGGAAATTATTTTAGAATTTGATAGAGCAAGGTCCTGCAAGATGACAGTTGGAATCAGGGGAGGGAGAGATGCTTCAAGTTTTTTCTGATATTCATAGAGTTATTCGAAAATTTTAGATTTTTTAAATAAAATTTTTTGGAAACTAAATAGAAGGTTGTCTGTATATAAGTATTCAATTATATAAGAACATATGCCTAATTTTTTTTTGATGTCTAGAGAGCTCCAATAATATGAGTGAGCTTCCTTGAAAGACTCATTTTGTCTGCTCTCCACTCCATGCCAATAGTAAAACAGCCATAGACTGACATTTTCTGTTATTGGCTTGGAGACATCAAACTTACTTTGACTGGGTAACAACAACTCTACCACATAATAGTTAATTATAGAGAGAACATTTCTTTCGGCAACTTGCAAATAAATTAACAAAGAAACAGCAAAGCAACCTGAATTATGATTAGAAACATGGAAAAGATTGGGGAAATTACTCTGAGAAATGTAATAAAACTGAATTTTTATTATTGGTGGTCAGGAAAATCTACGCAGAAAGTCGTATTTGAAAAAAAGAAGCTTAAATGTTGCTTGTAGAGTTGCAAACAGAAAAAAATGTGTGGGTTGAATGACTGTAGAGCTCTGTCATGGAGCTATGAGTGCTTGATGCATTTTTCTCCTCGTAAAAATCTACCTGTCAAGCAGACCAGGAGACTTTAATTTGCTGATCAGACATACTCAGGATGTCTTAGAGATATAATGGTAATTTTTTCACAAGGTAAGTTTTTTGATATTCAGATGATGTTTGTGTAATGTGATGATGCTGAGTGCACTTTTTCTGTTGCACAGATATTTAACCCAAAATTGAAGACAAAGAAGCTTCATGATTTTGACCTTTTGAAAAAAAAGAAAAACAATTGGTGGTGGATAACTCTCTGGATCCTTTGGAGATGTTGACATAATTGGCTTTGCTAACTCAGCAGCCACCTCCTTCCCCAGTCCCCCCTTCCAGAAGTGTAACTTTTATCCCTACAGGCAGTTAATTCAGGGAAGGAAAGATCATTTCAATCATCCTTAGAGTTGACGGACATGCAGAGGTCCTTTCTTTTCCCCATGGGGGCTGGGGATATTCTACCTAACTTTAATTCCTTCCATGAGAGGAAGCCCTAAGAAAGAAGCCAGCAAGAAGGGAAACAGGAGCCCCTCTCCCTGCCTGGATTCTTGCTGCTGAGGAATCAAGTGACCTTTACCGACATCAGAATAGAGGGTGGTGAGGTCATCCTTGAGAAAGCATGATTGCTACTTCCTTGCATTTTTGTTCTGGTGCATAGACATGGTCACCTATGTTTGCTACTTGCCTGAAAAATTCTGACAGTGTGAAGCTTGTTAAAGAGACACATTATGAAGGAAAATAAGGATTATAGTGTCCCGTGCCTACAAAGAGGATCCCATAGCTTCTCCATAGTTTTCAACAGTTCTTGGAAACCTGGAAAGCACAGTAATGGTTTCTGTGGCTCCACCTGAAGGAACATAAAGATAAAAGGGCAGGCATAATAAGAGATTGCCTAGGTGGCTTCCAAGGAAGAGTTCCCACAGAAATCTGGAGTTGGGAGCATGTCTACTGCCAGGCACTGAGAAAGACTGGGCTGAACTGGCCTTAGGAGGTACTTTTTAATGATGGGGCTGTATAAAGAACACTTTCTGCAAAAAAGCCAGGCATGCCACCTACACAGAGATCAGTCCATCAACAAAAGCTGCAGAGAACAAGCAGACCAGGACTGACGAGAATGAGAGCATTAGTGTTTTTCCACCACTAATAGGCAGAGACAGCCACTGCTGTCACTCTAATTCCTCGTCTCCATCCCAACATAGTAAAGAGCAGAACCAAGCACATGAACTTTCCCAGCGCAGGCACCAGCACCAAGGTGAAGCATGACGTGGAGGGAAGGGGAGCTGTGCGAGAAAAATACGAGGTAAGAATATATAACCGGACAAAACTGGATGAGGTTTTGCTTTTTGTTTGTTTTTGATCTGAAAGTGGCCAGGAAGTTAAGGATCTCCCTGAGATATCATTAAAGATGGGAAAGAGAGATTTTTCCAGAGCATGATTAAGGGCAATCTTAATCTTAGCAAAAGTTAAACAATTTTATATTTGTGTCTCTCAGTTGATTCAGTGCAATAAATAAATACATTTCAAATTTAATATGGAAAACAAACAACCAAAAAAGTCGTTTTTCTATTTTTGACTGGTCATGTCCTAATTTATTTCAGTCAGTTAATGAATTTAATACACTCATTTGATCGCAACAGAAACAGCTACTACATGCCACACACTTCTGATCCCTGAATAGTAACAAATGAATCTTTAAAGCTGGTTTTAGCTCAGAAATCTCTTAGCCCTAGTTCTGTTAGAAACAAAATAAAACAAACGAAAACCAAATTAATTATATTTTATTTTTGCTTTTAGAAGCCCAATTTGTATAATTTAATTGATTTGAATATAAATCTTTCCAGTAAGGGCCTATATTTCCAAGATTTGAGCATCAGGAAGCAATTTGTTATAATTGAAGGAATATGGGCTTTAAAACAAATAAATTTGGGCTCTAACCACTCTTCCACAATTTAATTTCATAAGACTTTGAATAAGAATATTCCAATTCTTAGCTTATTTGCAGGTAAAGAGTGTTGTTACCTGGTGAAGGACGAGACTGACTGAAAAAGCAAAGGCATGGAGCACAGTACTTACCGAGCATCTAGGAGTAGTCGAGTTGATACTGCCGAGCCTCTGCTGCGGTTACCACCCCTTGCTATAACTCACGGTGCTGGGGCACACCTGTGAGCTGGTGGAGTGCTCCCTCCTACAGGCATACGCATGAGTGACAGGGGCAACCCCCCTCCCCCCACCGGCCTTTAAGGGAAGCCAGAGTCAGGTGAGAATTAGTTTGATGAAGAGCAGAGTGATTCCAGGCACAGAATGGCATCAAAATGACCCCCAGCTGCACCTCACCACGCACTCCTGAGTCGGCAGAGGACCAAGATAGCACAGGAAACGAATAAACAAAAAAGAAACATCCTTTAACAAAAATTGTGCTATATATCAAAACTATTTCTTTGGCATTTACTATCAAGCAAACTGTAAAACTAAATAAAAATATATAAAAGTCAAAAAGAAAAAAACTGAAAATGTGATGAAGAAAACGGCAACTTCCACGTGTTGAGTACAGGAGTTACAATTCCTGAGACATCCAGAAATCATAAGAAGGACATTATAGAGGCTGATGTGTACTACAATAACAGTGGTTGCGAAAGCTGGTGAAAAATATACTGTCTCTTACCTAACATTAAAAGCTTATTCAAATCCCCTGAGCAATTTGAACGTAAAGCTAAAACGAAAAGTTTTTCATTTTTTTGATGCTAGTCTTTTTGTCCTATGTAATCCTAACCCATCCCTTTTCTAATTTATATTCTGAGCAGGAATTTTAGATGATTCTGCATTCTATACAGTGTCTTTTATGTTACTGATACTCACGTTAAGTATCTTGCATTTTTTAATGAAAGTGCTTTTTTTTCATTATAAATGATTCTATGAAACATTTGAGAGGCTTTAATAATGACCCTGGAACCATGTTAAAATCATAACATTTCAGAAATATTCTGTTCAAAAATATTCTTATATAACATTAATAATAAGTGATTCCTGTGAACATATATGTATACACATTTTTACTAAAATAAATCATAGTAGGGATTAGAATTTCTCAAATAGACAATTCCATTAGATGAATATGTTAAACCCAATTTTAAAGCTTTCATATACAGGTATCAGTGTATCTTCAGTCATCAATGAGCAGGTAGATTTCATAGACATCTGCTGACATGTCTATGGTGACCTCTTTCTAGATGAAACCCTTAATTTTAATTTGTTCCCCCTTACCTCCACTATTGATGTTAAGTTTTTATAATGCTCCTCAAATCTTTTCTCTCACATATATCTTTTCTTCAAGGAAAATTTATGTATAATGAACATAAGAATATAAAGTATTAAATATGGCATAAACATTTATTTATAATCTTATGATTTCATTTTTATTCATTCATTTTCTCATTCATTGAACAAGAAATCACTGAATCATCTTTTAAGTTTCTGGGTGTTGAAAACTGTTTTCTCTCTGTTTTAAATGTTTGTCTCTTCCTTTTGACTATAGAAAGTTTTCATTTATCTGTCAAGATTTAGGTGAACTGTGTTATTTTCAGTATAACATTCACAGACTCAGATGAAGTTAATTGCTACCATTTTATTGGTCCTGTGTATCTTTATTGTTTATTGAAGGACTTGAGGGCCGGATGTAGGACAAGAAAATACTTCTCCTCTACCCTTTGGTTTTACAAAAAGGATTTTGCTTCTATTTCACCATGGCTTTTGTCTCACATCTTACACCTCTCCATGGAGATGGAATGAATTATCTGGTTCCTGAATGATAGTCAAGAACATATTCTGGCTTCCCAAAAGTTAGACATTATGAAGTTATTCAATACATAAGTTAAATAAGTATAGACAATTTGCTGCAATAAAAAATTTTTAAATAGTCATTAATCAGTAGATTCCTTTAACTATCATAGACAATTTGGTGGGTGATGGAAAAATCTGTTGAGTGTGGAGTTTTCTATTCCAGACCCACCAAAGAAAAATTCTGTAGTTTTCTTAAAAAGGTGGCTTCAGATATTTAAAAATGATGTTCAGTTGCTACATTAGGGAAAAATAGTGACTTCTGAAAAATTCTAGGTTGCCATCAAATGGCTAGTGAGACGTTTCTAGGGAATAGAGATCTGTATGAGCAAGAAAATAGAAAATGATTTCTTTAGTTTCAACCAACTTATAATATTATTGATTATTAACTCTAAAAACTTTGAGGAGGTAATGAAAAAGATAAATTAGTGTTATTATCCAAGACACTGAAACATTAAGAAACTATAAAATAATAGCTTTTCACTAGTGGTACCCCAAAGGGAAGTATCAATCTCATCTCAGGAAATTAAAAACAAACAAACTTTCTTGTACACATGTCCTAGTTCTTAGATTGAAGGACCATGTTATATTTACAGTAGAAATGGAGAAAACATGCTCTGAGTATCTCAAGATGGTGTGCTTAGTTTAATGTGTGAATTGAATGTAACACTTAAGTATAAAGAAAATAATTGCTTATAGGGTGCAGAAAATAGAATGAAACTTGGGTGATGAATTTCAGCTCAGAAAGGTACCAAAGTTATTAAGGGCCCCAACACCACCATTCCAATATAGGTAAATTATTTCCAACATAAAATATTTTTCTAATATTCCATTGATATCCTGTCTTATCATCTGTGCAATAGTTAGAAACTAGGAGAATACGGAGTAACTGTAAAGACCTTCATTAAATAAAAAAGGTTCAAGAAAATGAACACGATTTGCCAAATCTCACTATTTCATTCTTCTTTTGTTACGTTATAAAATAGGAGCAGCCATCAAATTTCAAATATTATAGTTAGATTCAAGTTAACATCAAGTTCTGAAGAAATACAAGAGTTGAAAAAAATGTAGTTCCATTTTCCAGTGGTCCATAGGGAAATTTAACTTACGGGTATTTCTTAGCCTTGACACTGTGTAATTTTCTGAACTTGACAAATATCAGAGGAAGTTGAAATTTAAGGAAAATAATACTGTCTATTATTTTATATTTGGCATAGTGTATAGTCATAACATCATTTTTCCTGTTGTACTTCTAAATACATAAGCGATTGGGCTTTCAGTATTTAGAATATGTCCACAATGCCTTAAAAACTGTTTAGAAATCCCTTTTGTTTTTTCCACTGGAGAGTTGTTGTATCCTGTAATTGACAAATAGTATAGCAGTAGGAAATATGCAACGTGATCAATGCACTCTGTGATGGTCTTCTTAAGGAAATATTTTAGAACAAGTAAGAAAGAAATTTTTATCTTATAATCTTTTTTCTACTCCTTGCATAGTCCTTTCATTTTATTGATTTTTTTGTCACTGTTAATAAGTTCCTCAAGTCTGGTACTTAGGTGATTGAATTTTTAGGGGTTCTATTATTGTAGCACGAGCTTTCACCTATTTTCCTCTTTCTCTTCCTGCATGAGATATTCTTTCTGTCCTGCAAGTGATTACTTATGTGAAAGAAAAGCCTCTGAAAGGTAATATATCTTGGAAAAAGTAGATCAAGTGCTGTGTCCTCCCTGAGGGATAACAGACTTGCTCTGCATTATGCAGCAAATGGCCTTGCCTTTGCTCAAGCAAAGAATGACTCATTATATTATATGAAATTATTATTTAATTCAAAGTCGCCTTCATATTTTTGTTAGCATTTAGATTTTTCAATCTATTTTAGATTTTTTAAATCTATTTATTTTATTTAGATATTGTATTATGAAGGAGGTAAATATAAATACAAGTACTTAGGAAACAAAATTAGCATTCAACAAACTGTTTCTTTTAAACAGGAGTTATTCAGTAAATATTTATTCAGCTGAAAGTATTGAACTCAGTATGTGCCAGGTACTTTGAAAATATACAATATATGATGTGGAATCTGAGATTATGCTTTTCAGTGTTAACATAAAGACTGTTCTAACCTTTAGATCTAAAGATGTTCTGGTTCAGGAGATGCAGAATTATGCCTCTCTGAAGTACTCAAAGGAACATGACTGACCACTAGGTTGGAATATAGAAGAGGCGTTCAACTATATGGATGGTCAACCTATATATCCTTACAGATTTAGAAAATACAGGTTTTCAGGTAAGAAAATTCATCTGTCTATTCCCCAAATGTTTTATTAATTAGATTCTCAGTGCTATGAAGATGCTGTAGAGGATCCAAAGAAACATGCTTAGCAGTTGGAAATAGAAATCTGCAACAGGGCAGAGATGTCTGATTTAGGAGAGAGTTCATAAAAAAAATACTGAAGCAGCCAATATGAAGAGATTTTTCTAAGGAACCCATACATAGGAAGGTCCTTTGGAGGACAATGGACACCAACAAAGACAGAGGGGAAATGAGTAGGGATAAATGATGTTATATGACTAGCCTAACTCCTGTTTCTTTATGCCCCCCTCTCCAGAATGTTGAAGATGTTCTATGTTCTGTACTCTATCCTTCATCCAGGTATGTGATATTCCTCAATATTTATAAACACACACACACACACACACACCTGTGTGTCAGCATCTAGATTAAGATAAAAACATTCCAACATCTCAGAAAGCTTTCTTTTACTCTTTTCAGGTGAGTTAATACCTCCAGTGCCAGCAGTGGCTACCATTTTAATTTATACCACATTCAATCCTTTTTAGAATTTGCCTTCTCTACTCAACAGTGTTTTTTACATTGTTTTAGTTCAATATTAACTGCACAAAAAGATTACTAATATGTGTATAAATTATAAAAATAATGAAATATACAATTGTGTACTCATCAACTGTTAAAAATCAGAATATCACAAACATGAGATTTATCATTGTGATACTTCTATTATGGTTCATTTCAGACAGGTAAAGGTAACTTTAGTACAAATTTATAAAAATTTAGTATGACTATTTGTCTACCAACATTTCCCAAGAGAACTTGGCTTGTGTGCACATTTTCACTGTTACTAAATGCTGCCCAGAGTAACAGGACTTCTAGAAATGTCCTAATGGATATTTATGAGAGATTTTCTAGTGTTGATATTTAGAAGATGGGTCACAGAATATGCATCCTTCAGCTCTACTAAGTATTGTTAAATGGTTCTCTAAAGACTTTACATTGCCACCAATAATGTCATTTCCATTTATTCCTCTTTGTTTACAATATTTGGTGACACTAGACATTAATATTCCAAACTATGAGTGTAATATGGTATTAGATTTTTAACTTATAATCCCCTTAGTACTTCTAAAGTAGAATATTTTTCATAGGCTTATTTTGCATAGTGACTTCTTAATTTATACACTGCCTGTTCATTCTCTTTGTTGATTTTATTATCCCTTTAATTCATGATTTGTAGAATTATTTACATATTCTGGAAGCCAGCCTCTAACTGGTTATATAATTTTCAAGTATCTTCTCTGAGTGTGTAGTTCCTTTTAACTTTGAGTGTGGTGTCTTTGTTGAATATACAGTTAACTGAAGTCAAATTAATCAATTTTCCTCCATAAGCTGGGCATTTTATGTCTTGTTTACAAAACCTTCCCTACTCTTACTACATAAAGATCCTCTTCTGCATTTTATTTTTTAAATCACACATATTTTGATTTTTCATGTTTAAGCCTTTAATTCATTTGGAATTTACAAATGTATATAGTGTGATTTGGAAATCTAATTTTATCTTTTCTCTTGTCTGAATATCCAATTGTTCTTGTACCTTTTATTGACTGGGCCATTTTTTCCTTCCTAATTTGTTAGATATGTCATCTTTTTCTTATTAATTTGTGATGATTCATTTGTTATATATTATATTCTTATTTTGAGAGCCTAGTTTTAGGATCATTATACTGTTACATTGGCTTATTGACTATATCCAATATCACACTATTTTAATTACTACTGCTTTATTGAAAGTCATGAAAACTGGCAGAGTATGTCTACATTCTTCTTTTTAAAAATTGACTTGGTTATTATTAACCACTTATTAATGATATGTATTTTAGGATTAGCTGTTGAAATTCTATTGAAAATACTACAAAGTTAAAGTAATCAAAACAGTATGATACTGGCATAAAAAAGACACATGGGTCAATGAAATAAGATAGAAAGCCCAGAAATAAACCCATGCACTTAAGGTAAATTAATACAACAAAGGAGGCAAGAATGTACAGTGGAGAAAAAGTCTCTTCAATAGTGGTTCTGCGAACACTGGACAGCTACATGTAAAAGAATGAAATTAGAACATTCTCTAACACTACATACAAAAATAAACTCAAAACGGATTAAAGACCTAAATGTAATCTGGATACCATAAAACTCCTAGAGGAAAACATAGGCAGAACACTATTTGACATAAATTGCAGCAATATTTTTTTGGATCCATCTCCAAAAGCAAAGGAAATAAAAGCAAAAATAAATGGATCTAATTAAACTTAAGAGCTTATGCACAGCAAAGAAAACAAAACGGACAACCTACTGAATGGGAGAAAATATTTGCAAATAACATGAATGATAAGGAGTTAATATCCAAAATACATAGCTCATACAACTCAATCTCAAAACAAAGAAACAAACAAACAGTGTGATTAAAAAATGGTCATAAGACCTGGATAGACATTTTTCCAAAGAAGATGTACAGATGCCAACAGGCATATAAAAAGATGCTGAACATCACTAATCATCAGAGAAGTGCAAATCAAACCCACAATGAGATATCATCACCTCACAGCTGTCAGAACGGCTATCACCAAAAAGGAAACAGATAACAAATGTTGATGAGGATGTGGAGAAAAGGGAAGGCTTAGAAGAAATGCAAGTGACATGTCCGAAGCTCAAGAATGTCATGTATTAAGATGCGAAGTAATTAGAACATACAGAGCAAACTGCAGGACAAAAATCTCTGAATTGTCTTCCACATTATTCAATGTCGCCCCACTGTCATGCTAACTAGCCTTATACACCTAAATTGTAACACAGATTGACTGTTTCACCTCATATTTAACCAGACTTTTAAAGATTTATGTCCTATTGATCTCTTAAATACAGTTACAAACACACAGCAAGTTGAACCATAGGAAGCTGGCCTTTAATATTTTCTACAAAATACAAGTATTTGACACACTTGCATAGATAGGTTTCATATAACACCCAAAACCTCTTTAGAAAGACTAGGCTGGAAACCAGTGACGCTGAGTTTCTGGAGGTATACATGGAGAGATTGAAATAAATAGGTAGAGTTTATGTTGAAATCTTAATGCAAACTCTCCCTTGCTTGCAGAAACCTGAAGGCTAAAGATACTCAATTAACCTACAATACAAATGATTATTTGATGGACTATTTAAAAATACGGGGGATTACATGTAAAGTCCATGTTTTGTTGAAAATAGAAAGGTTTAGGATAAAATTTTAAAGTCATTCCATTCATTGATATTTCAGCATTGGTCACTGTAGAATCTGTAAATAATACATGAAGTGTAAAATCTCAACAGCCAAAAAGTAGTATCATATCCTACTCTCAAAAACACTTTTTGGGTCAAGTCTTATAAATGTGTGACAGTGAATATGTCAAATGATTTATATTTTTCATCTTTTGAGAATATTTGGATTCTCAACTTTGAGAAAACATAGAATGTAAAATTTCCATTTAGAGTAGAAAGAAAATCAAGAATTGCCGAGAGGCTACAAGGGAATAAGCTGCATCAATAAAGAATTTACTAGAAATATGGAAACGTTACATGCTAGTTAAGGCTTTCCTGCTGAGCTGGGTTAATGGGTTCAGATAAGCTGGTGGCCTAAGTAGGTTCTTCACTGTGTAGCTTTTTCCTTTAAGGACCCCTCCAGGTGTGTCTGCTGTGACAGCAGTTTTAGTACTTTAACAACAAAGTGCCTTTTGATCTCATTCCAGCTGCTGTGATTAAACAGACACACATCATTTGCTGTGCCACAGTGAAAGAAGCTTGTGGTTCACCTTTGCTGAATTAGTACCCACTGAGCACTGCAAATATTTAAAATGTCAATCCATTTGATAATGTCAGAGAGGGCTGCAAATACCACAGAATGGCACCAAGGAAGCATTCAACACAGACAAAAGAACATTTAACATCTCTCTCTCCCTCTTTCAAGGTAAAATGAGAGTTAAATGGAAACAGTAAACCTCTGATGAAGTTGCTAAGGTCAGCAAATTTAATAACCCTAAGTGGGATATGGGCTTATAACTCACTGTTTTAGTATGTTCTCTCACAAAAAGTGTTCTGTTGCTGATCTTAAACCCAGTGCTGTTGCAGGAGAATTAATTTATATTGACACAAGATTAGGGGTTTTTTTACCACAAAATCCATCTGGTGTCATTCTTAGGCAATCTGCGGTTACCTGTCCCAAGAGCCCAGCTCCAAGTGGAGACTTCAAATTTCAAGTGACATCTTTATTTCATTTTCAAGTATTTAATTCCAAAAGGCAATAAAAGGAAGACACCATACTGGTGTGAAGTTTGGAAATGTCAGCAAAACCACAGACCAAACTGAAAGTCATGATCTTTCTATAACCCAGTATTCAACTCAAGCCCCAAATGCAACAATGTTTTGGGGATATTTTTGTTTTGTTTATATTGTAATTATTGATACACAATGAATAAGATTTCAAACTTTTTTTTTTCTACTCACATATTAATTGGGGTAAAAGTCTTAACTGCTCTATCCAAATTCCCAGGTCATTTTTCAAGCAAAGAATATTTGGAAGTAAGTGTTCACTATCTGTGGGAAGCTCTGATCTATGGGGCACCTTAGGGTCCAGGAGGGCAACTCTGCCATGTTCACAGAGGTCTTCTAAGGCCATTTGAGTCACTACGATTCTGGCCTATGGAAAAGAGGAAAAAACTCTGGATTTTTCTTAAAATATAAGTGGAAGTTGTACACATCCCTTTCTCTCAAATTCTACTTGTATAAACTCAGTCACATGATCACATTTAGCTACAATTCTGGTCTAGTGTCCAAGAGGAAGGCAAAGAAACTAATTGCTCTTCATGGAATATTTCATCTGTGTGTTTCAGAGTGATTCTATTCTTATCATCATACAGGAAAAATGATGAGACTTTTAGTTGAAACTGACAAGCAGAGAGAAAAAAACATGTGAACACAGATGTCAAGAATATTTAAATATTGATAAATATCCCATATAAAATTTTAAAATAATATTGAGACATTTGTGTCAGCCTCCAAGATCACAAATCTTTCTTAGTTAACACTGGTTTCTTTGGGTTTTTGTTTTTCATTTTTAAAAAGCCAGTAAATTTTATCAGATGCTTCTAATTTTCTGATGTAAAAGAGTTTAAAAGATGAACTCAAACTTAATTTAAAATGCTGTAAATACAGGTGGGGGTATAGCTCAAGGGTAGAGTGTGTGCCTAGCATGCACAAGGTCCTAGGTTCAATCCCTAGTATCTCCATTAAAATACATACATAAATAAAAACCTAACTACCCCCCCCAAATAAAAATAAATAAATAAATAGAAATGTAAAAAACACAGTAAATATTTATAATAACCAAAAGTTTGAAAATTATAAGAAACTCATGCTTGAAAGTAAAAGATTATAAACTGCATTATAGTTTCAACATTTGCTTTATTTTTATTTATTTATTTTCTGAGTTTTAGGCCTCATCCTCAACAGTACCCCAGTCTGGCTATTTTTTTTTAATTGCTGCATAATGGATATTATGAGCATTCACTCATTTAAAAAAAGCAGTATTTTAGAAAGGAATTGTACGCTTGATTAAAAAGTTCCCAAGCTTAATTTCATTCTATTAATCTTAGAACTAATCCTTCAATCCAGTACTTTTTATCCTCAATTGGTATTTGTATGCATTCAATAAATACAGATTATAATCATATTTCCTATAAACCATATCTGAGCCATGCTTTTCACATATAATTACTTTATTTTGAAAAGAACAGTCTAGTTAAATGTTTCACAGTTAAAACAGTAAGATTGGAGACCTATGACGTAGAAAACAAGCTCTGTCATGGTCTATGTAAAATTCTGTTTCAAGCTCAATGCTGAGCTTGTCATTATTATTCTTCCCACATGAATCAATCCATCTAACTCATTAATCATCTTCACTGCCTTTCTTAAAAGTTCCCCCACTTTGTCTTTATCACATGCCATCTTTTAACACATTACAAATGATACTTTTGTTTTAGATTTAATCTTAAGAAAAATCAAGTAGTGAAACATGCTCACATTTTCAGATTTGGTAATTGTTATTAATTGTTATTAATTTTAACTTGAATTTCTGTCAGGTTAGTAGTTATAATAAAGATTACTTCTCAGTATCCAAATTTCTATTCTTCTAAGTAGAGTACCCATAATTCATCTATTTTGTCATCCAGTGAATATTTCTTGAGTGCTTAGTGAGTACTAGGCACTGTACTAAATACAGGGGCTTCCATGACGAGAACAAAGAGACACAGAACCTACTCTCACAGAGTTATAGTCTAGGAGGGAAGAGCAATATTAATGAAAGAATCAAATATTTAAATTCAAAACTTAAGATGTAGCAAACCCTTTGAAGAAGACTTACTAATTTTTCTCCAAGTTCACAGTAAAGAAAATTGATTGAGGATAGGGAACCATTCCCTGAAAGTGATCTGATTAAACTATGACCCAGGGAAGCACTGGAAATAGCTAGGTAAAAGCTAAGATTAAGGTAAGTATCAGAGGATAACAGTTTGTATCATGAAGTATAGGTATGTTATGGAAAACTAGATATAAACCAGCCTTGCTAAAAACATGTTCTAAAGTAAGATGAGAGAGGGAGGAAGTGATTTACAAAGCTAAGTCATATCAAGGATTTGGTTCTTTATCTGGTTCTTAAAATTATTTTAAGCATGTGGGTGATATGACCAGCCTTGTATCTTGGAAAATCACTCTGTGGAGTCTATGTAGTTCACGGTGCGGGTGACATGAGATGATCCAGAGAGTGAATTAGTGGGCTATTTTGCACTTTATATGAGAAATTATTGTAGTTTGGACCACAATTTTGGTAATGGAGAGGCAGAGTAGTGAGTTTACTCAACAGCTATTTAGAAGGTAACATCAATAAGATTTTGTGTAATACATATGGATGAAAAGGGAGGAAGAGGTAGCATTGAGAATGGCCTCTTGATGGGGAATGATGCTTAGAATCAAGGACAAAATATCATAAAGTTCAATTTTGAAAAGTTTGAATTACTCTTGAGATATTCAGTAGAATTGTCACATAGGCAATTGGATACATGGGTCTAATGCTCAGAGGAGACAGTGTAAAACAAAAAAAAAGTTGTGGGCCCTCCTTCATAAAGGTGAAAATTTATGCCATAGATATGGATGCAATTATGTAGATATAAGCAATGGAGTGAAAAGAGGGAGTATATAAGGAAAATACTTGAAGAACTTGAACTTCTAATGGCTTGTAGAGGATAAGCCTACAAAAGAGAGGGAAAAGTTACACATAAAGAAAGAGAAGAAAGGTTGAAGTAGGGTTATATCAAGTAAGCCAGTTTAGGAGTATGTTTAGAGCTGAAGGCCAATGTCAAATGGTTTTGAAAGTTGACATAAGATTGCTAATGAAAAATGTCCATTAGGCCTAATGACATTGTCATTACAGATCACCTTAGAATGGCATAAGAGATTTAAATCAAACTGGAAATGCTGAGGATTCAGTGATAGGTGACAGAATGGAGATAGTAAATATCTCTAGATCACTCTTACAAAAAGTTGACTGAAAAGGTAGAGTGAGATCAACCGGCAGCTGGAAGAACTATTGTATTCATTGTTTTTACTAATCCTTTTGTTGGTATCTTTAAAAATGCTCAAATAAGAGATACTTGATTATGTTTAAAGATTATTGAAAAGGAACAAATCAGTTGAATACAGCAGTGAGAGAAGGGATAATCAAAGTGGAGAAAAATAAGAAAGATATGAGGGCTCAGGTTACAAACAAAACACTGGTGGGAAAGGGGAGACTATTTTTTTAATAGGGAAGGAGAAAATGGTGGGTAAGATTAATTGAGTGGGTTTACATGTTCAGCAGAGATAGTATTAGGCATTTGGCCTTCTGATGGTTTGTAAAATAGGGGCTTCTTTGTCAGGAAGTTGAGAAGACTGGAAGTTTTGAAAAAGTCCTTGCAAAAAGGAGAGTACAGGTTAGGAAAGCCATTGAAGACAGTTGTTGATGCATCTCTTCTAGAAGGAATCTCCTTTGGTAAATACTAATTTTATTGGGGTTATTACATTAATTGAAAGACAAATAAATGTGCCTGTCTTTTCAGCATTCATCTGTACATGAATGATACTAAGGGTTACAGGAAAACACTGTAAGAAACCAAGGACCTTTTTTTTAAGTTTATTATAAAATTTGAGATTGAAAACAATTTGACCTTTAGAATGATAAATTTTACCTTTTGTCAAATATGTCCTTTCCATTTGACTAGTATATGATTTCAACTATCTTCAAATATGTTTAGTACAATAAAATACTTTTTCAAGAGCTTTTTACCTTAATTGCTAAAAGCATGGTTTTTAGAGAAAGACACTACAGTTTGTATGTGATAAGGGCTATATGTGCTGCAGTAGAGTGTTTCAGATCATTTACTTGGGCGCTGTATCTTCAGAATATTTTGAAGAAATTTTCACATTCAAAAAGGAGAAAAAATTTTAAAACTTTGACAAAAACATTTAAAAAGACAAGTACACTTTGCTATTGCAAATGGCTCAAATCTTTGAAAAATTGGGGGGTAAGAATAAAATGTAAAATCTATGAAGTTTTATTGAACATTGTTCATGCTAGTGTTATCATCACACACTCTAAGAGCACCAGGCACAGTAAACAAGAGGATTAGACAGCTTCTCTAATTATTATACTAAGAGTCTAATAAAAACTGCCACTCTTTTCTCAAAAAATGAGTTTGCATAACCATTGAACTTCCTGTAGAACAAGGAAACATCAAAAGGTGGTAACAGTGGTTTCATGTTGGCTTCAGTATATTAGACTGACAACAGATCATTGAAGCTATGTTCTCATCTCACTCAAGCTGATATGCTTTTTGAAATACCACTAAGTTTTGAGACTATAAATCAATACATTTATTTCTGCAAAAGTAAAAGAATCTTACATTTTCAAAGATGGATTTAAAAATCATAGGTTTGTTCTGATTTCTTCAGTTTCTTTATAATGCCTAACATAATTGAGGGACTCACACAATCTGATCCATAATTGTTGCCATCTATGGCAGTATTTCTTGAAAGGGGTGGATAAGCTGGTAAAAGGAAATACAATTTGGTGACATATAAAAATGCAAGAGGTATTTGTGGTCCAAGGACACAAGATAAGCAGTTTTTAAAAATGTTCATCCATGTATCAGAAAAAGTTCTCAATGGGGAATAACCCTGAGCCTGCCATTGAAAAATCACTGGTTTACTATGTTTGGTTCTGGGATAGAATTCTGGGTCATTTACTGGTGCATTTTTCTTTTAGTATATATAGGAGAGAAAGAGACAGAAAGAGAGACCCAGTATCAGTCTCCAGTGAGACTCTGTTAGAGGATCAACTATGCACTTCCATTTTTTAAAACATACCAACAGCTCAAATGTTGACTATGAATCTATCAGATGAATAGAGAAGCAAATTGTGGTGTATACACACGACAAAGTATTAAATATTAAATCCATAGAACGTTTATCTTTGGGATTAGTGCCCTTATAGAAGAGACCCCAGAGAGCTAGATTTCCACTTCTACCATGTCAGAATTTAATGAGAAGACTGCCATCTGTGAACTGGAAAGTGAGTTATCACCAGATACCAAATTTATCAGTACTTTGATCATGGATTTCTCAGCTTTTAGAACAGTGAGAAATAAATTTCTGTTGTTTATGTATAAGCTACCCAGTCTCTGGTATTTTGTTATAGCAGCCCGAACAGACTATGATAGTGAATTTCAGCTCACTGTATTAATTTTAAAATGTTATTACACTATACTATAAGTGAGATTTTATTAACTTTAATAAACACTGGTGAAACTTAAAGTCCATATTTATTACATATTAATACTAAATCACATTCATAGAGCATCTGTTATTTCACTGAATTTACTCAGCAGTCTTTGGAGTATGTATTATTATTCTCATTTTTCGTATTGAGAAACCAAAATTCACAAAGTTTGAGTTACTTGCTCAGAATTATGCAGCTAGTGAATGGCAAACTAAGCTTTATTTTTCTGACTTCAAAATCTGTGTTCTTTTCATTGTACTTTTCTCTGCCCTTTACTATGAACGCTTGAATAACTGTTACATACATAACTTTTACAATTACAATTACATAACTGTTCAATTGGACTTTGCTATGTTATGATCTGTAATATGAACTACATGGTCACTATTTTATAAAAGGAAAACTAGGAGGAGTCAGAGAAGTCAGGGATATATATTTGGAGATGGATGAGAAGACAGAGAAGGAATAAAAATCAGCACATAAATATCCCTAGAATAGGAATATTTGCAATTCCAATTCTTATTCTAGTTTTAAATAGGTGAAAATATAGGAAATGTGTGAAAAGCTAGAAGAAGTGAACCCATTTCACTGAAATAAGCTGAGGAAGTAGCCATTATAATTCAATAATTACATTAAAACACTAAGCAATTAATTACTTTTCATTTTGAATTATGAACATTAGGACATAAGCCTAGCCATAGATACTAGTGCTGCTCCTTGAATATAAGGGATTAGTTGGTGTAGGAAGGAGACCTTGAAGATAAAGATGCATGGCACTGGGCAGGTAAAAGGTGTAAGTGGAATATGGTGGAATACCCTTTTGTTGAGGAGCTGTACAATATAATAAAGGCATAAATCAAACTACAATGTCTTTCCAGCATTGTGATATATTGGGGGATAAGAACAAAAAGTTAGCAACAGTGAAATTTATATATACACATATATATAACACATGCATATATACACCCACATGTAGACACATGTATGTATGAAACACTAGATTTACTATAATTCTTTCACATTTTTCATTTCTCTCATTTTTGGTAGTATTTATCATGCTTTTTTAACAGGGAAATATAAGAACCAAATAGCCCTAGTTTCTTCCAAATTCATCTATTTAACATCTAAGAAAGATTATATATTCTGAATATTCATGAAAACAACATCAAAATTCTAAAAATCAAAGGAAGAGTCTCATATTTATCTTTTTAAAATTTAAACTTCTGATTTACTATATTGTTATTGCTGTTAGGTTTCTCCCTTTCTCCATAAAAACTCTCTATATATGCTGGACCAATGGCTTTGAGTAAGCTGTGGAACTCAAAAAATATTCATAGCATTGAAAAATATGCATTATTATACATCTTGTCTCCTGTCATACAATTTTCTATCAATCATTATGGCTGCCATTGTTTCTATTACATTACTACATTTATATGCACATTGTTTTAAATTTTTGAGACATTTTCTAAACTACTTCTAGGGTAACTGAATGTCTCTAGTTGCATCATCTTTAAATATGAGGAGCAAGATTAGAAAATGACTCTGACGTTTAAAAAAATGATGCCAGATTTGCAAAGTGTCAACAGTTACATTTTCTTTCAGATACCTCAAGTTTGGATATTTCAATTCCATATTTCTTCATTTCACTCTATGTATCAGTGTGGGGAGACTAATACATTCAATCTGCCCAGATACGACCTTGCTCAGCATATTTACTTTGTTTTTGCAGGCTAAAGTTTTAAAGTTTAGTGATGAGCTTACTAGGACCCTGAACAGTTTCTAAAAGCATTTTATAATTTTTCTGATATCATTTTCCCAATTGGTGTTTCATGGAAAAGATAAAGGAAAGTGCCGTATGGCAAACCTAATCTATACTGATAGAAATCAAATCAGTAGCTACCTGAGATTGGGGGACGTTCTGTACAAAGGGGCATGAGAAAATCTTCTAATGTAATGAAGATATTCTATATCTTGAAATACATAGAAATTACATTGATATACACATATACTTGTCAAAACTTAGTTAAAACGTATACATTTTCTATATATAAATTATACATCAACAAAGCTGATTAAAGTATGTCTCTTTGACTTTATGAAATCAAACCTTCCTATTCAGTAACAGAGTATACTTTTTATTAATTCACATTTTTATGTTCTTAAGTAATGTTTTATAGTCCAATAGGATTTTAGAACTTTATTAGTATTTTATAATATTTGTCGCTATTGTCAATTTTTCCTTTCCTATTACTGATTATTGCAAATATGGAGAAAGTTACTGATTTTTATATATTAATCTGATATACAGCCAAGTTTCCAAAGTCTTATTCTTTTTAAAAAAGTTTTAATAAATTATCTTTCATATTCTAGTAATGCAGTTACATTATCTGCAGATAAGAGGGATTTTATATCTTTTTCTTAACTTGTCTTGATTTTATTCCATTCTTGTCACATTGGAGTACTTCAATATTCAAAAATAATTTGATTTTGTGACTGTGGCCTCTATTTTCTTGATTATCACTTGAATTTCAACCTTAAAGTGTTATTTGCTGTCTAGTATTGGTAATATTTATATACTTTATACAATTTCCTTTTATTTTATTTAATATATTTTGTAAGTAATAGCTGCTGAACTGTATCAAATTATTTTTGATAATTTGTTGATTTAGAAGCTTTTTCTCAGTTTCTTGATGTTATTTTCTATTCAATTAATGAAAATTTATTGCACTTTTATTGTATTTCAGACACTTTTCTAAGCTCTAAGGCTAAATAGTAAGAGTTCATTTGAGAAATTTATATATACATAAGCACAGAAGATATGAGATAATATGTGAATATATATATATATATTTATATATATATATACACACACACCTATATTTATATGCATATGCTTATACATTTATGTATATTGTACAACTCTTTGTTACTGGGATGCAAATGGTAGAATGACTATGATTAGGTGATTAGGTCATGGGTGGGAGGGAAACATGATTAAAGATGTGAGCAGGGTGATAGGGAGTGTCCAGATCGCAGGATGCTTTCTAGGAGAGAGTAAGGTATAACGAATAATGTTAATGTACTGAACGCTATTGAACTACCCTTACATTCCTGTAATAAACTTTTTTTCAATGGTGAATTATTCAGTTAATACTCTCCTGGATTTATTAGCTAATATTTATTTATATATTTATACATTTATACATCTTAATAAATTATAGTGATCAACAGAGGCATTCCAATTTTTTTGCTACCTTTATCAGTTCTTAACATTAGAGTGGTTGGCTTAAAACAAATTGACGAGAATTTCATCTTTTTTTATTGCTGCAGAGGATAAACTTGTTTTTTCAAAAGACAGATTTCAACTAGAAATCTGAGGATTTAGTAACAGATTAGCACCTTTTAACATACAGAATAAAAATTAACTTTTGCTATCTCTTCTCCCTTAATTTGCTCAGTTATGTTATTTTTTCAAATATGATCAATATTTTGCTAGGATATTACTCAATATGTACAGATTTTCATTTTTAAATTGTTTCTGATAATCTTGTACATTAACTTTAATCTCTTCCATGAATGTGATATTTACTTTCTCATGCTTAATAAGTTATTAATGTTTCTATATCTCTATGGCTTAATCTCTCTTTTATTACATTTTGAAAAATTTTCAACTTTTTTAGGAAGACTACTGTAAGTAAACCTTTTACTGATATGTTGGACTTTTGAAAGTGAGGACGTTGTACTTTTGAATCCTTTTTACTGTGTTTTGTTTTAAAATTTATTCATTTATCTTAAATTTTCTCTTTATTTTACCATAAATTATTTTTCAAATTTATTTATGTGTGAATTTATTTACTTTTATCTTCCTTTTTAAATAATAAACAAATTATAGTTTTGCTTGATTATAGTTTTAATTGCAGCCCATAGATCTTCTTATGAAATAATCTTTATTTCACTGAATTTATGATGATTTGTCATTTTGTTTTTGAATGCCTCATTTATGTAGGGATATTTAATCAGTATATTTTTTAATATCAAAGCTTTGAGTTATTGCCATTTTATGCTTACAAATATTTTATGTTTGAAAATCATAAAATATCTCCTTTGCAGACTTTATGCAGAAGTTCTTGGCCACACTGATTTCTATATGAGGGTAAAAGGGCCTCTATTAAATTGGGCTTCTTAGATTTATTATACATAAAAACTGCATGAATCATTTAAGTAAAAAAATTATGAAACTGTACTTTAATATGTGTTAATTTAGGTGCTGATTTAGTATCTAATAAAACAATGCAATCTTGAATATAAATGTGCAACCAGAAGGATGAAACTAGAATGGCAAATAGAATTGGAATGTAAAGAAGACTGTAAGAAATGCAGAGAAAATGGTAACTATTTTTTAATATCTATTTGATTACCATAGTATCTTAATACTCTTCTAGGAAAAGTTTGAAATTTTAGATTTTTAAGAACAATTACTAACTTATTTAATTTAGTATATTGAAGTAGAAATGTATTAAGAGTAGAGACTGTAAGGAAATGATTAAATAGTTATCAATATTAATCCTACTTTAACTGTCATTCCTCGAAAATTGGCAAAAAAATTAGACATTTAAAACCCATAATGGTCAAAATTACTTTTCTTTTATTGCACTACTTACTTTTAAGACCTAAAATTATTAACAAAAGAGCCCCAAACACAAAAGTCTGCATCAGTTTCTAAGTGAAATAACTCAAAATTCAGGCAAATCAGGCAACAATCGGCAGTAATAAGCTAATAAATACAGTAAGAATAAGAATAAATCTATGGAAATAATAAACATCATGATAATAGATGCTTATTCACAATATGCTAGGTGATAGACACTGTAAAACATTTAATGCTAAAACAATCTTACCTGATAGTTATTATTACCTGCATTAAAGAACGAGAAAATGGAGCTCAGAGAAATATTTTGGCAATGTTAATTTTTTCCATCAGCCTGAGCTGTCTCCCATGGTGACTACTAAAGTGAAAACACCAATGCCTAGATAAAATCTATACAGAGGGCAATTTTTAGAGCTTTTTGTAATAGAAACAATCTCAAGGTAGTAAAAGAGGTTGTTTATTTTAATTATTGAAAGTTATCTCATGAAATCCAATGACAAAAGCAATACTAATATCAGCTCATGTTTGCCAACTGCTTACTGTATGCCAAGATCTGCTCTAAGCCCATTACAGGTATTAACTCATTTAATCTTTGGAAAAATCCCTTAGGATTGTCTCTTTGGGAATAACCCTTAGGATAATATGCTATAATTATTATAGTAATATACAGTATTACTATGGAGTGATATACTATTAGTATCATTTCCTTTTTATAGATGAGGAAATTGGGGTACAAAATTGTCAGTGGTCAGGTGCCAGAGTCTCAATGTCTTCTGAAGAGTGGAATTAAACAGCGTAGCTAAAAGGAAAATTCATCAGAACTTCTCTTCTCAAATCTCCTCTTTTGTGTACATATTCTATTCTCTGTTTGTGTCTGCTTTCCCTAGTCATTGGGCCAAAAGAGTATGAACTACTGCTACCAAATTTACATGAACTGGCTTGGCCATAAGCAGCCATCCACAGCCATTTCTGAATCTTGCAGTTCTAACAATCTGCAAAGGAAAATCTATTTGGCTTGAGACTACTGTACAACCTGGGTCAAATATGTTATGAGCAGAAAGAAGAGATCACAGATGACAAAATTTTGGGGGTTTTGTTGTTGTTGGAGGTTCTCCACTGTACATGAAGGAGAGAAAAACTTCTCCCAAAGGTAGTCACTCTGAATAGACAAGAGAGAAAACACTACTGAAGCAACAGGAAGACTCAAGAAAAATTTGACTAGATAGACGGATCTTAAAATAGAATGAACCATTAGCAATGGCACAGTAACGATCTTTCTCTTTCTAGACTGCCTGTTCCTTCAAATCATTAACTGTGTCTTACTCAACTTTCTATTTCCACACTTGGGAGCACCATCTCATATAAGAAGCTGCCTTAAGTGTTTTTGGTAGTAAACTGAATGACATACTAGTCATTATTATCCCCATGACATGTATAATTTAAGTATTCTTCCAAGGAGTGACTTTGTCAGAGAAAATGACTACAGATTTCTAAATAATTATTTTCTTTGTATTTCTGCAAGTGAAGTAGCCAGATATTTTCTTAATCATATTAATTGGGAGTGGGGTTAAAGAAATAATAGGAAGCAATATGTTTACAAAAATTAGACATTAAGAAAGCCAGAATCTCTGAATTGGTACAGTGGAAACCTTATTCCATACATTGAGGAGACCAGGAGCAAAAAAAAAAAAAGTGATGATCTCCCACAGGTCAGGAGGCTACTAAAGAGCCAGAATGGGTTCAACATTGGGTCATTCTTTGCAAGGACTCAGAAGGAAATAGGAATTATCTGGTTTAATTTACATAAATAAGAATTTTCATGCTGTAATTTTAAAAAACTTGTGTTAAATAAACAGATATTATGGAACAGATGGCAAAAAGTGCGTTAAGTTCTAAGAAAAAAATGCATTTTCAAGGAAATTCGGTTCTACAGAGCATTGGGTCCCTCAGATTTCCCAGACGTACTAGTTTATTCTTTTCTGCCACCTTATTTTGCACCCCAAATCAGAGGACCCACTGGAGCAGAGTACACCAATAGAAAACTTCGGGGAGTCCTGCACAGAGCATAGTCCAAGGGTGGAGGGGAAACTTGTTTAGCCACTATTTTTTATATTCTTTTTAAAAAATATTTTTTATTGAAGCATAGTTGGTTTATAATGTTGTGTTAGTTTCAGCAGTTACAGCAGAGAGATTCAGTTATACATAGAGAGAGATAGACATAGATATACATATATATTCTTTTCCAGACTCTTTTCCGTTATAGTTTATTACGAGATATTGAATATACTTCCCTGTGCTATACAGTAGGTTCTTGTTGTTTACCTAATTTATATGTAGTAGTGTGTATATTTTAATCCCAATCTCCTAATTTATCCCTCCCCCACTTCTTTCCCTTTGGTAACCATTGTTTTCTGTGTCTGTGATTCTATTTCTGGTTTGTAAATAAACTCATTTGTATCATTGTTTTTAGATACCATGTATAAATATCATATGATATTTGTCTTTCTCTGTCTGACTTATTTCACTTAATATGATAATCTCTAGGTCCAGTTAGGCCATTATTATTAATTAGCATTTTATGGTAGTTTTCCCAACTCTTTTCTATTCAATATCCAGATAAGGCATATATACAGAGTAGGAAATTTGACTAGATAGATGGATCTTAAAATAGAATTATCTGAGATAAGCAAAATACTAGACAAATCAGAGGGAGTTTAAGAATACAGTCAAGGACAAAGGCCTTGCTATGGTTAGCAACATTTACCGATATTTTATTCCTCTCATCTCTGAGCATAATCTCATTTAAAATGTATAGTGGTGCTGCATTTTCTAACCAATAAAGAAAATTTGACCTAAGCTATTTTAAGAATGATTTTAAAATAGCCATTAAAAACTTCATTATGATCATTCAAATTATGTAGGAATATTTGTGTTTGTACTGTGTGTATGTGTGTGTGTGGAGAGAGAGAGAGAAAAGGAGCAAGACAGAGAGATAGAGAAAAACAAGGAGAAATAAGATTCAGACTTACAGCCATAAGTCTAAATAGAGAACTAAATAGTTGTGAAAATTATATTAACTATGTCTATGAAGTACATATTTATTTAAAAGATACCTTGGAATTGCAGGTATTAAGAAGATTGTTAGAAACATTAAAATTTGCAAGAATTAGTGATGACTTTTGACACAATTATCAATTATTTCTGAATATGTAATTTAGACTTAAAAGTATCAGTAGAATAATTACTTGTAGGTTAAAATATTGGACCATGCTAATATTCAGTTCTTGGACTTTCTTTAGGAGATGTGAATATCAGAATCAGTGAGAACTGATTGGTGGAAAACAGCTTACCACTTTGTCCTCATTGAAGGCATATAATTCTCTCAGCAATATGTGATTCCAAAATTATACATTTTAATTTAAAAAGTGCATTAATTTTTTCTGAGAATAATGGTACCACTTTGTTACATATGTATTATGAGAATAAAGTAATTAATGAGCTCAACTAAAAAATGCATATGTAAACTCTGAATTTAAATTAGAATTATAGATTTTATTTTTAGCATAAACAGTTTTTGGTTAAGTGTATTTCACCATGATTAATAAATCCTTATGCTCCTCACATTTTCTTATAACACCATTGATTAGTATTTTGATAATTTTATTATAGAGCAAATCTTTTTTTTGTTGTACTCAAAAGTAGTAACTTACTGATTCATATTTTCTAATTATTGAGATGTACTAATAAGAAAAAGTTTAATGTATCACACTATAAATTTTATGATGACCCAGTAATAATTATATTAAAGCATATAAAAATATAAATCCTTAACATTAAATGTATATTTCTTTTAGAAGAACACATCAGTTTAGCAAAATCTTCTCTCTTATACAGAACTCACCAAGACAGTGTGAGATAGAAAGAAATTAGCTTAAATACAATTATATGTAACTATCCTGACAATGAAACCCATAAGTTATTTTGTGAGGTGAATATGCAAATAGACGAGCCATGAAAGCTTGTTAACCTATACGCATGCCTTCTGGTTTCAAATTCATCCAATTTCTTGCTGCAAAATTACAGCTTTTGAATCATTTCTTTATCTGTCTTGCTTCCCTTCTCAACTAGCCGTGATGATTTCCAATTGTCTGCTGTATCAAATTTTAAACAGTCTGTAGTTTTCATAATTCTTCATATCTGGATTTCATATCTGGACTTTATCTCTGAACATAATTCTATTTTTTCTATCATATTTTCCCACTGTACCTAATAATCACCTTAGCCTCCAGTTCAGACCAAATCCATTACTCACTCAGCCACATATGACAGCTCAATAAATTATCCAATCATTTGCTAAATATTTTTACTTTAAGAAAATTTCAATTCAGTCTGTATTTACTATACCAGATGCCAAAGAGAATTTAAAAGAAAATTATAAACCCTTATTACACTATTAAGCACAGGTTAAGCACTAGTTATTTGGCTGATCCTGTTCTATGCACTTTTCATGTATCATCTCATCTAATTTTCAGTGTAATCTTTTGACATAGGAGTTGTTATGATCTATATTACAGATGAAGAAATTGAAGCTTAGAAAGTTAAGTTTCCACCAAATCAAACCCTGGAGATGATAGAGCTGGAATTAAAACCCAGTTAGACATTTGGATTCCTGGAAAGAACATCTAATCTGATCTTCCCAATTGCTCTATGAAGTAGAGTATGTGCTATTTATCCATTTATGGACTAGAGGAGAAAACTGTAAGAAATAAACAATTTGTTCAGTATTAGGTGGCAAGCCAGAGGTAAAATGCAGCTTTTAGTCCCATATTATTATTATTTTTACCTGTATCACATGCTACAACATTAGTGCAAACTGCATCAAAGGATGACTTTACCTTTGGTGGGGGCTAACTTTTGATTGGATTGAATTAGCACAAAAGTTGACACCTCACACTTTATTTTGTTGGACAGTATTATATTTCTTAGACTTAGAAATATGGGAAGACAGAATAAAAGGAAATATATTGGAATTTCCTGGAGATTCTTTGAGTGATGGCAAGTCTTTCTGTTTCAGGGAAGCACAGGGTAAGTGCAAGATGAGTGTTCCTTTTCTATGAGGTGGAAACAGATTATGAAGTGCCTTAAAACTTAGGCTTCATTATCTCACAGAAGGAAAGGTATTACATGTTGCTTAACCCAGAATCTGGGATTTAGGATGATTTATCCAAGAATGATGTATGGGGTGTGGTGCAGTAGTTTGTAATCACCAGTGTATGTGCTGCTGAATGCGACTCATCTAGAGGTCTGTGTTAAACACATGAGCTTCTGAACATCCAACTAGGCCTGGCAGGGTCCTTATAATCTGTGCCATTTATACGAATAGCCCATATTTGGGCTTAGATTAAAAGATGGAAAAATGGAGTAGAAATATGAAAATTAGGCTCAGTTAGGATATTGCAGTACTGAATGTGAGGAGGAAAGAAAATTTGAATTTCGGTACTTTCAGAAAGAAAGGAGGGGATGGCAAAGGTACACAACAAAAGAATCCACATACTGTGCAAAAAATTAAATCTAGAGGAAGAAGGGATCAGAGGTGTTCTAAGGCACTGAGACTGTGAGGCTTTAAGATTATGTAATTTGAAGAATTTATAAAAGCATGAATCAAGATAGGGAGCAAGCAAGAAAGCGGAGGCTTTGAGATTACTAGAGATTTTACTTTGAAAATGGAGTAGAGAAGATTGCCTCTCTGACTGTCGTCCCTTCTAAAGTAGGAAAGAGTCTTGCCTCACCTCCAGCTCCTACTGAAAAGGTTAGTCAAGGTGGCCTTGTTTATATGAGGTGGCACTATCTCTTTGGTCGCAGGTTTTAAGACCAGAGATGGCATCAGATCCAACACGCACTAGTTTTGTGGGAATGTGTCTAGCAACTCTGTTTACAATGTTAGGAATTATCTACACCTTTGAGGTTTCAGTAAAATAGTATGTATTCTATATTCTGGTTATCTAGCCACTGATAAAATTATTTCTACAATTATATATCATTTAATCCAGGTGTCAGCTATCACCTCATTCTCCCCTTTGAATTCTTCTTGAAGGAAAAAAGTAGACTTACAGATACTTACGTGTTTTTAAACAATATGGTGTTTGTTAAATATTTCACAGAGGGAATGGTAGAGGAGGTTACAGATTTCATGTCACACAGCAATCAATTTTATAAAAGCCACACAACACAGAGCAGCCAGGGCGCAGTCATGTAAGAGTGCACTACACAAAAGCTCACCGCGGAGGTGGTGAATGGTGATCAAAACCCAGGTCATGTTTCATCAAGCTGAGCCCTGGTGACAGATCAGGGAAAGAGGCTTTTCGTACCACACCCTTTGAGAGAGCTGCCTTCTTGAAAGGGGATGTTTTTGTAATTCATACAAGAGTGTTGTATAGGCTAGGAGGCATCCTAATGAAATATTTTATTTTATCCCCCCCAGAACCCCTCTTTGGCCATACCATCACTAAGAGGTCCTCTTCCTCCCTCTACCCTCCATCTTTTCCCCATTCAGCATTTAATCCTGTTCCATCATTCTTCTGGCACCAGCAGTTTGTAGAGAGATCCAGTTATCACCAGAAAATGCAGCCAAAAGCAGGAAGGGAGGAGGGAAAACAATACTCCTTTCTGCCTCCTTCCCTGGTGTCACTTGCTAATGCTTGCCACCCCTGGCATCAAAAGCAAGAAAGGAAGGGAACCTGGGTGAAGTGACCCATAGGTATGAACCTCCTGGTGAACAGAGCAGGGTAGAGAAGGGTGGAAGATGCTTAGAGTGGAGGAAGGACTAACAAAATCACTTTCAATCTAGCCTTTGCTGTCAAAAACATTAGCAAACTTCTTCAAGTTTTGCTATTTTCAGTTGTGACTTAATGGCTTTCACATAATCTTTTCTTCTGGAACGCAAGATCTCAAAAGTATTCATCTGAAGCTCAGGCTTAATTTGTGTTTGTTCATCTTATCTTCATTTATCTAAGTATTGGCTTTAAATCATGAAAAACATTGATTCCAAAATATTGAAGAGTGAAAATTCAAAAACACCTACAATATTTGATTAAAGAAACTAAAGAAGTAAACTTAATGTTTTAAATACTTCTTAATGTACAAGTAGCCTTTTTTTTCTATAAACTTTTTTTTTAATATAACATGCTACAGGATACCCCCGAAGTATGCTTTATTGTTATCTGAAAGACAAGTGTGTCAAATGTGGCAGCAGATCATTTTCAAGCTCAATTCATTTACTCACTTTTTGGCAGAAGAATCATGCACTGGACAGTACATAACCCCTGGAACACCCAAGGATATTCACTATGTTTGGCCTAGTCAGCTATTTTGAGTAAATTGAAAAGGTTTGATCTCATATTTAACGACAGAGGGTAAAGTGTACATATGTATGTGAGCTTACATTTCTTTTCTTGAACATTCATTCAGTTGTAAGAAACAACAATGCAAACTCCTTCTTTGGGCAGCAAGCTGTGTCCTAACCATATTAAAGTCTGCGATCTATAGAAGAACTAAGCAGTGTCCACATGCACTGATTTTGCTCACTGCAGGAGGTAATGAGTTGAACAGAGCTGTTTAAGAGCTGCATGCTGGGGTTTTTTCATTGGAACAGGACATGCTTACTGGAAACAGGTGATAGGGATAAGAACTGAGAAACTGGGCACTGGAACCTGTGGATCAGAAAAGGACTCACAATGGATAGGTTTAATTACTGGAAAAAGACGTGTGGAAGAAAAAGACAATTATGTGAAGGAGGGGCACAGATAAGGACAGAGAAGGGTATAGGAATAAAAGAGTCATATGTAGAGATTCCACACAGTCACCCCATTCAGAAAGACAAATTTAAAGAAAAAAATTACCTTCTTTTTTTATTATTGCTTATTCAGCTATTTCTGTTTTCAACCACATAATGATCCCATTTTCTTAGGATTTTAATTTCAAAACAACAGGCTATTTCTTTTTTGTTGTTGTTATTTTGTTTTTCTTTTAATTGCACTTTGAAACTTTTCCAAAAGCAGTATAATTCGTCACTCTTGCTATTGAAATCTAAATTGATATTTCTGTAAAGCATCTTTTCTGTCAATAATCTAACTTCCTTTATTGTAGCCCTATATCCTTTTCTCTCCCTAAAGGCAATCTTAGTGTCATACTTGACTTCTTCTCTAACTTCTTATTTTAAATACAGATACCATTTAACATGATGTATTTCAAATGATTGAGCAGTGAACTGAGTGCTTCATTTTTTGATAGTTATACATTTATCAATAGAGAGATTTTCTAGTAAGCATTGTTGTATGTCCTCAGAAATGATTTTTTAAAAAAGTGATTTCCTTCTCTTCTCTTTTCAGTGTTTGAATATAGAGCTTTGTTTCAGTCAGGGTTCTTCGTTGCAAGCAACAGTTACCAACTGACAAACTGAAGCAGAAAATAAGGGATTGAAATGATTTTTCAAGGTTCACCAACAGGAAAGCTAGAGAACCAGGCTTGCATAATATGTAGGGACCAAGGAGGTGAATCATCAGAGAATTTGTCCAAAGTTCTGCCCAAGAATATTTTGTTTAACACAGTACATTGATGACCCCAATGTCAGACAGTTCACTGCTTCCCTGTTCCCACCACTAGACGGTCACCACTGCTATCACCTCAATGGGTAATGTTACCAGTGGCCTTGTGTCTTTGGCTCATTCCCTCAAGATTCTAAGCCCCAAAGAAAAGTGCAGAAACTTGAATTATGTGCCTGTATCCTATCTCCCAGGAATAATCTAATAGAAGATATTTAGTTTCTTTGGATTCCAATAATGGGAAATTCTGCTTCTGATCAATCTTGCACAATGAGAGATACCTGAGAGGTTATGGTGTTTGGATGTAAAAACAAAAAATAACTATTGTCCGCATATCACTATTAAACTCATTTTTCTCTTCACATATGTCACTAAGTTTTTTATAGTTTACCATACTTTCTTTATACACCTAAGACCTTTTCTCTAATGTTCATGTCATGAATTTCCTAATTTGCCTCATCTATTAGAAACCACTTTTCTCTTTGCAGTCAATAACCTTATCAATCTTCTTCAAACTCTTTTTTAATGTAAGGTCTTTCTATTTCAATATTGTTTATGCCGTACTATGAGATAAAAATCAGTCATGTTTTGACTTACTTGGTATGGAAAATAGCGATTAAAAGTTATGACGTGATTGTATATATTTTAAAAATTATGTTGAAATTTTATCCTCTTAAGTAAAAAATAGAATATACAGACCTGAGCCATGTTAAAAGGAAGGTACCTTACAAGAAAAGCTGTGACTTTTGATTCTATATTCCATTCAAGAAACACATGTTCTTGGGAACAGGTAGGTCCTGAGAATTAAGGGATGAAAAAGATAGGTGAGATTCCTGTGCTCACAGAGTTTAGATTTTTGTATATTGTAAGTTTATAATTCCTTCTCTAGATTATCAATTTATATAGGTTAGGACTCATGGATTTTATTCTTCCCCATTGCTAAACCTATGACAAAGACACAATATACAAATAAGTAAATATAAATTAGAATTTCAATTAAATTTCGACTATTTCATCATCTTTATTCAATTTTTTCCTTTTATATCAAAGTGTTTCTTTTAAGGTGAGTGGGGATTTTTATCTATTTAAGTACTATATAATCAAATTTTGTAAAATTGAGAATGGTACCAAAGTATGATCTCCTTTGAACTAGAATTTTGTTGATTGATTTATAGAAATACTTAGGGTGGCAAAATGAAATAGAAAATTTCAGAAATATATACAATTAAAAGTATTTTTCTGATACAAATCCCAGCAAGTTATTTTGTGGAAAATGACAAAGTAACACTAGATTTTATATGTAACTACAAAAGTCACAGAAAATCCAACATAATACTGAATGCGTGAGAGGAGGGAAAGGTGTTCATTTACTTACTTTGGAAATCACTGTAGTCTGTAAGACTAAATGCAAAAAGAACTGTGCATAATAACTGAATTCTAACTGATGAAGTTGTGCCATGAGGGTACAGATTAATAATACTGACACTGCTGTGGGTGTATATACGAATTGAATAATTAAGGAAATGGGTGATGGGTGATGGGAAGAAGATTTCTTATTGTTGGAGTGGTAAGTTACAGATAAGCAAGGAGATGAAACAAGAACAATCTATGTTGTAATAAATTAAGACTGGAGACATCCACAAGAATTCATGTTTAGTTTAATATACCTCAATGTAGATTCAAATGCTTAAACATAGAAATATTTATAGGTATGTGTGTTTACACAGATTAGGATGCATATTCTTTGTACTTCCTATTAAGAGGCCCTAGAATCAAAACCATCCTGGTGGTGAGGTGTACTTACTCAGATATTGGTTTTTACACCATTCTCCAATAAAAGAAATCAGGAATCCTTAGAGAAATAACTGATTATAGGACAGGGGTAGAAAATACACAAGATTAGCCTACAGCACCTTGTAAAGCCAGAAAGGAAGGAAGGACTCAAAAAATCATATACAAAAATAAACTCAAAATGGATTAAAGACCTAAATGTAAAAACAGATACTATAAAACTTGTAGAAAAAACATAAGCAGCACACTCTTTGACACAAATTGCAGCAATATTTTTTTTTGTATCTGTCTCCTAAAGCAAAGGAAATAAAAGCACAAATAAACAAATGGGACCTAATTAAACTTAAAAGTTTTCGCACAGCAAAGGAAACCATCAACAAAATGAAAAGACAACCTACTGAATGGTGGAAAGTATTTGCAAATATATGACCAGTAAGGGGTTAATGGCCAACAATATTTAAGTAGCTCATACAACTCAACATCCAATAAACAACCAACCAAATTTTTAAAATGGGCAGAACTGAATAGAAATTTTTTCCAAGGAGGACATGCAGATGGCCAATAGGCACAAGAAAAACTGTTCAGTATCACTAGTCATGAGGGAAATGCAAATCAAAACCACAATGAGATTTCACTGCATACCTGTTAGAATGTCCATCATCAAAAAGAACACAAATAACAAATGTTGGAGAGGATGTGGAGAAATGGGAATCTTCATACATTATTGGTAGTAATGTAAATCGTATGGATGTTTCTCAGAAAACTAAAAATAGAACTACTATGACTCAGCAATTCTACTCTTTCTTGGGTATATATCCAAAAAAGAACAGAAACACTTATTAGAAAAGATACATCCATCCCAGTGTTCCTAGCAGCATCACTTACAATAGTCATGATACGGAAGTAAGTTTCCACAAACAGGGAAACGGAAAAAGATGTGGTGTGTGTGGTGTGTATATGTGTGCGTGTGCGTGTGTGTGTATATACATATTCATATCTAATGTAATACTACTCAGTCATAAAAAAGAATGAAAATTTGCCATTTGTAGGAACATGGATGGACTTGAAGGGCATTATGCTAAGTGAAATAGTTAGAAAGAAAAAGACAAATACTGATACTATTTATACTTTGAATCTAAAAAGCATAACAAACTACTGAATATAACAAAAAAGCAGCAGATTCACAGATAAAGAGAATAAACTCATGGTTACCAGTGGAGAGAGAGAAGGGTAGGGGGCAAAAAAGAGGGAGGGTAAAAAGGGTTATGGGATTATAAGAAATCATGTATGAAACTTCTGAAAATTGTGAAGCACTACAGAATTCAAAGAATTTTATTCAACAAAAAATTTTCAAAGTGTATTCTATTGTTTTTTTAAACATACTTTTAAAGAGTATAATCAAGGTTGTACACCAGTTTGCTATTTAAAAACGTTTTGTATCACAAGTCATTGGTGGTAAACATAAATTTAATATTCAATAACATTTGACAAATGGATAGCTACTTAGAAGAGGATAAAAACTGGATCCATATCTCATACTAAACCACAGGTATGAACCACAAAATTGTCAATAATTGAAATGCTTAAAACATTAAACCTTGAAGTAGTTAAATAAAACAGGGGAAATTATTTTAAGGCTTTGGAATTGGAAGGTATTTCCTAACCATGCCTCAGGAGCTACTAAGAAAAATTTCCAGGAATCAGAGGAAAAATGTCTGAGTCTTTAACTACATGGAAATTGTAATTATCTACAAATTTAAGGAAAAACAAAACAAAACAAATACAAGATACATTCATTTGTATACACACACACACACACACACACACACACAAGAATAGCAAATGATACTAAAACATACAAAGATATTTAGTCTCACATTCATATTAAGAAGAATTGCACTAGGATATATAAGTACATAGTCCATCCAGACTGTCAAAGAGCTAAATGTTTGATAACACACTATTTGCA